>NC_138145.1:10991660-11101660 GCF_964199315.1 Orbicella franksi | reverse complement strand
TTAAAATCTAAGTTTATTAGATATAAAAGCCGAAACCAATTCCACTGGCTATGTGATTTGTGTACAAAATTATAACGTAAGATAAAATTGAAAGACTTATAATAAATAATGCTCAGAAATAATAATTTGGTAAATCTTGCTGCTTTAAAAAAGGTGTCCTTTTTAAAGTGGTAAGGGCAGTTTGGTAGAGTTCGATTTTCTCGGCAGTTTTACTCTTCCAGATCAAGGCCTTCCACCGTACTTTGATCCAAATACTTTGCTACTTTTAATGATGGTTTTTATATGAAGGTTACGATAGTGCTACGATAGCTGAAAATAAAGTTCAGCGACCGTTTACAATCATCTGTAAAACCACTCTTCAGAGATCACAGCGATGCGATGTATTCAAGAAGATAACACGTCATTGTCCTTACGGGAAATATTCTGTAGCGCGCGATTGTTACAATCGCGTCGATCATATGAAAACCTAGACTTTCTAAAGAAGGGTTAAGCAAAGGTCGACTTGTGGCAAGTCTAATGTAAACTTAAAAGTTCGATTGTGGCGTTGCTGGGTTTTTTCGTCTCACTTGAACAAATTAATAGACGTATCTGTCACGCCTATGTATGTGGTTTGCGACCACTAAGAGATAGAAACCAAAATACTTCACCAAAAAATATGGAACATAGCTTTACATTCTTTATTTCTCCTCAGTTTAAAAGCAATTCATTCCGAACTGAAAATATTTATGAAGACAAACGTAGAACGACTGAACATTCTCTCGTAACACAAAGAGATAATGATGAAATAGTAAACTAGTGATCAATTTTGTGAAAAAATATCATTCAGGTATATCTCCGCCTTATTAAAGATACTGTCTTTGTTCTCTGAAAATTGATGATATTATTGATCTTTCACGGGGAGCTGGAAGATCTAGCGATAGCGGTTCGTAATAAAGGATAATCAATGCTAAGTGTGGGCTTTGTGGTAAAATTTATCTTGGATTTTGCAATTACAGGTTCTGTCCACGTTGTTTTGATCAATTAAAGTAACTTTAAAATCGAGTTACACTTCGAGTTTCATTGATGCCTAAGAACTACCTATGATTCCAGATTATACTGTAAACAAATTATGTAAAACTTTACTATTTAAAGATCTCCAGTGAAGTTTTTACCATAAACTTCACAGGGCGCTGTATGTTGGGTGCTCATCCACACACAGTTGGATAAAATCCTTTCGAAATCAATTAATCTTACACAAGGCATAATTTTAACTTAAAGATGTGCTTGTGAACTGTGTTGCTGAACCTACCTTTTATAATTTTTGCCAAGGGCAGCTCCAACAGGATCCCAACGAAGACGAGCAATGTTAGACACGCGAAGGAAAGAATCAAAAGATTGCAAGGTTTCCACTTCATGATAAGGAGCGATAAGCACTTCTCACCCTGCAAAAGACGTCTAGCTGTTAGGAACTACTGATACCTTCCAATATTAAAGTGTTTTTCATTATTTATTCTCGACAGTACGAATATCAACGCGCAACAAGCATTATTTACATATGCACAGCTGCAAATGTGTTTTTTCATTCCCAAGATTCAGCTTCGAGAGTACAAGTACGGCCCGGTTAATGCGAACAGCAGTGGACAATAAAAGTTTGGTCGCATAAACTTGGTGAGTTTTATGGTATTCAAAGGCTTAGAAAGGGCATCGTTACATTTTAGTTGTCGGTTGCTAAAAATTGAGACCTACACAGTCGTTTTTTTAATCCGTCCTCATTCGAATCCCATTCAGAGATGTCACGCATGCTATTCAAATTTGGACGAACGCAGCCATGTAAACTTGGCTTGGATTAGCTCTGAATTCAGAATTTAAGCCATTTTTGTGGCCTATTTGCGTTAGAAAGCATATGAAAGAAGAATTATAAGCTTTCTAAAGGAAAAAGAAGATAAGTCAGCGGCTAAAATTTGTCCTGAATGTGAGCGCAACTTAAGATTTACGCCACAAGTAATATTTGAAAATTCATTCAAAATTGCACGAGCCTTTTTGTGCTTAGAGTAATTTAAATATTTAATTGCACTCGCATTCATACGACTACTCATTAATTACTTAACTGGAAAAAAAACGGACAAGTGCGCCTTAATTTACGCTGAAGTGCAAAATTCAGCGTTGCAGATGCTAATTACAAAACATAAATAAATTTTGTCCATTTCCTGAACTCTCTCTTGAATCCTCGACTAAGAGACGAATAGAGTTGATTGCGTGTTCAGTTGCAGTTTTCTTTTACAAATAAACAGCTTCTCATAGATCAGAAAAAACACTTTTCCTTTGCTTCTGATCGAAAATTTACTGGTAAGGTCAGTGATCTCGAGGTCGGCGTTATGCTTTTCTTGAAAATGCTTCCCAAAAGCAGATGAATTGTGCTGTTCGATGCCAGAGCCTAGCCAGTAAAAGATTATGACCGACGCCGTGCCCATTGAATTCTTTTCCAAGGTATTTAGGGTGTTTTGATGACTATAAACAACAAAAACGAGAAATGACTGAGACAAATGCGCGGCCTCGGTTTGCTTGTTAGCAGCTACGACCCCGGATGCTTTGATGAAAATGGTGGCAGGTGTACTCGATATATTGTGTATCACACAGATAACATTTAATACATTAAGCAACGCGTTATTAGGGACTTTAAGATACCGCACGGCTAGGCTGTAGTACGGCGGCAGATAGTGAAGATCACTTCCAGTGCCGTCATGACGCGCGTACCAGTACGGCTTTCCCGCCGTGGCCTTGCTTTCTACTACGGGAAAGCGCCTGGTTTCACGTACTCTTCACTACGTGAGTATAAGCCTGCTGTTAACTTCTCATTTTAACGCTTTTTTTACTGTTTGAACAGCCTAGTTTGAAGATAAAGTTCTCAATCATAAAAATCAGTTCTAAGATCATTGTTTCTTTGTCATTTGTACAGAAAATTTAAACGATTTTAACACCTACCGTGAGATGATCAATTCTAATCTGAGCTATAATTGTTTATTACTGTTCAAAATGCATTTTATTATAATCGAAAGTTTTGTATTTTCGGGCTTATCACGTAATCGTTGTACGAACAACCTGTCCGTGTTGAAATCGAGTTTTTCTACATCAGAATTTATATTTTGTTTTGTGGTTGGAATTACAAGCGGTTGTATCAAGTTCTAAAAGGCAAATCTGAGTTCTGGGAGATGTAAGACGGAAACAGGAGAACGAAATCATTGTCATTAATCGAGCCTAATTCGTATGAAAGTAGAATTATCTCTGGTGTCCTTGAAAGAAGTTATTTTTGCAAAGACACGTAGAGACTGCACATACCGTTGCCGTACAGCAAAATCTTAATCGTTTGAGTTTGGCGGGTAAAACACCGTCGTCAGCCTAGTCCCTCACGGCCGAAGTAGCCGTAGTAGCACCTCGCCGTAACGTATCTTAAAGTCCCTATTGGCTCACTAAGAGTGGCTTTTGCACACGAAGATTGAGCATGTCGCCAATTTTTGGGCTGATGTAAACCTGATTTGGTGATCCCGATTGTCCAACTGAAGTCTTCCAGTTGCCTCCAGACAGCATCAGCTGACTGGCGATCTTTTGATTAACAATTAGATTATGAGCTCGAGATTTCTATCACGCATAGAAATAGAGAGCGAATAATCTAATTGTTTTAGTATAAATCTACTAGTCGTTCAAAACTTTATCGAAATCCTCCTCACAGACACTTAACTTCGAAAACGCCAAGAAGCTACCGTCATTTTGTTAACAAGGACACACTGCTACGCTACCCACTATCTACCACAGAATAGGTAGTGAGTAGCGCAGCCAATCAGAGAATGACATTCGTGATAGAACGCTAGTAGATTTATACTAAAGGGCAATATTGTTCTGACGGGTTTGTCCGCCTCCGTGACGATAGCGGCGCGCGGGCAGACATCAATGAATTGATAAAGGCAGCTATGGTTGCGTTGATAAGATTCGATGGGTATTTGAGCTAGGCGCTGAAACATTCGCTTTAGGTTCTCGCATTCATTTATGAACAGTTCCCAAGGTGACTGACGAAAGAAGGTACTTGATTTAACATGATTGAAGGAATGATTCTGTGATCCACAAGAAAATTTATTCCCTTTCGAGTCCACCTTCGAGGCTCGAAAAAATACGACGTAACTGGCAAAATGGCCGTGCATATTATATGTTAAACCATCGAATAAGATGTTTATCTGATTTACGTGTTTTAAATTAGAGCGAAGCCCTACATCATGCCTTACAAAGATAACACATTACAATCAGTAACTTCACAGTAGAATCCCGCCTTACTGAGGAGGGTGAATAGGTTTTCGGATTGACTTAAAAAGTGCACGGATTGTGGATTTTGCGGTAAATCGAGCGGATACGCGGATTTTGAAAACACAGTGGATCGTGGATCACCTGTGAATTTTGGCGCGGATTCCAGATGGTGCCTGTCGTGATGTTCGCATCTTGGTTCTTAAACAAAATTTGGATCATAGATCTTTCTTCAGCCTTGGTAGGTATGTTAATGAGTACACCGAAATTATTTCCTTTTTCGAACGAAGCTAATTTAAACTCAGGTGTGAGACTTATTAGAATTGTACTGTGTTATAGTCATCAAGCATGTTGCCTTCTTTACTATTTGTACCCGCAAAACAATCTAAATTACTGTGAAGCTGGACTTTTCCCCCCGTTGGCAAGTAATCATCAAAACGTTTTCATCCAAGCAACACGGTGAAAAATTAAACTCTGAGAAACTCACTTGGCAATGAGCAGGTGGACTACACAGAAATCGCAACGGCTGTACTTGTGATGGCCAAGAACTCCTAAACAGCGCTACACTTCAATCGTAGTTTGCTATTCTTCCCCGATGTAAATTAGCTGTAAATCTGTGTGTGATGTTTAGTTACACAGCTGAACACAAACTGAAAACTTACAAATGAGTTCTTAACCAATTAAGGCGTCTCCCAGCAACTTGTTTTTCCATTAAATTGTAATAAATTTCTTATTTTTTAAACAGGGTAGCCGCGGTCAAGGAAAAGTCAGGGAAAATTAGATTTTATTCAAGGTCAGGGAAAAGTCAAGGAGTTTTGTATCAGGTCAGGGAATTTCTATATCCCTGTTGAAAGTCAGTGAAAAGTCAGGGAGTTTTATCTTAAGGTTGCCGCAAATTATCTTTTGAGATGTTTTCGTATAGACAAGGCAATTTTGTTTTTACAATTATCTGAGCCATCCATATTTTGTTGATTTATGGCCAGAATAATCATCCTGCACTGTCAGTGAAAACTGCTTTACAGTCATGAAAAGTCAGGGAGTTTTATTGTTCCATTTGGTGGCAACCCTGTTAAAACCTTTTTTGTTTGTGTTGCCCTACATGAAACAGGCTACAGCACTGGTCGCTTTATAGATAATCCTTAAGTTCTTGAATGCATCGTAGTGAAATGGAAGTTGAATTTTTTTTTTTTTTACATCTGAATCTTGAAAGGTTGAATTAGCGAACAGGACAATCATCTTTTGTGAAAAAAGGATAATATAATGTTTGTTCAGGCCACCTTCCAACAGGTAAACAATCACTCTCGCGATTTCGGGATTGAAAACGCTTCAGTTATGATTATTATTTTTACCGGCTTAATGCTTTTATATGATAATTTGAATTAAACCCCTAACGGCAACAAATCTAGGCGTGGCTCGAGCTTTATTTGATCCCTAAAGAATACAACAAAACAGACATGACAGCATCTTAAAAGATACCTAAACGGCTGACTGAAAATAATGGCGTGCCGTCCTGAACACGCTAGTGTAGGGAGCTTAAGCAAACCACGACGACGACGGCAACGAGAACGTCACGAAACAAAAGGTTTAATGAGCAAAACAATAGCTGTGCACGTGCGTTATAAATTTTTGTACATTTCTTTGCCGTCCTCTGCAAAACAACAACGTGAAATGATCAAGTTCTGCGTCGTCTACGAAACGCGGACGACGACGGCTAATTTTTCGCATTTCCATTTGGAACTATACGCCGTCGTTGCATATTTGACCTAAGCAAGTTTTTAGTGCCATTGGCGTACTGAACAGATCTAGACATTCGCGAATTTCGCTTGTAAAATATGAATTCATTTTTTACTAGGCGTTGTCCTCGGCGTCGTCGACGCCGTTGCTTAAACTCCCTATTAAACGGAAACCAAAATTCGTGATTTACACCCCTAGGCGATACGACGATCGAGTTCCCACGACCTTTTTACGGGAGTCCCCCCTGGGAGGTTTCCCCTCGTAGGTCCGCTTTAATGGTTAGGGATCCATGCTTCGGGAATGTTCATTTCTTCATTTATTGATGTTATTTGGATGAAGTCTTATGTGGATGGCTTATTTAATCCTACTTTTGTGCCGGTGAGGGTCATGATCAATAAACTAAGGTGTTCCAAAACCGCCTCGACTTTCTTCGCTGGTTTTTTCCCTGCTGTTCCCATTTTCCTTTGCTCTCACTTGTTCCCCCTTTCCACGCCACGTAAGTTATAACATTAGGTAATAAAATGACTGGTTTAGGGTAAAAAGGCTGTTGAAAGCGCTGAAGGAGTGAACTATATGTCTTTTGAAGGGGGGAGTGGGTGATTTGGTACAGGCATTAATTTTTTTTAACCTTTTCATGCACTAGGCATTTTATTCAGTTCTCGGGATGCGTGTGTGCATCATACTTTTTTCTCCGTGTATATTTAATTCTTTTTCTCGCTTCACTGAAGGTGCATGAAATATTTTTCGGTAGTGTTCGTGTGTATGAATTTTTTGGTACAGGTATGCTGGCAGGGTATTTAAAAAAAAAAAATCTCTCACCCCGCTAAAGGTGAAATGGTTCACCCCAAAGTGAAAATCAATTTTGCGACGACGGAGCATCCCTGACCTTTAATTTCCACATGGGAGCTCCTTCCACCACGGGGGGGAAAACATCTACTAATCAGAATAATATGAGATCGAGTACCAATAGCAGAGCACCAAACCGTTCCGGTAACCAACGTGCTACATGCAGCTCTAGTAGTATAGCAGTCTAAATTAGAACCACTATACTCCAGTAAATCTTTACACCTGGGCGCATTTTCGACGCATATGGCGATATTTACAACTGGTCAGATTGAGGACCAGTCACAAGACAGAGTTCTCTATGTAGGTAGTCCTCTGAAAAAAAAAAAAACAAACAGAAATGATGGAACTGCTGCAATCCACCTTTTCTTTCTTATAAAACGCGTTAACGTCTAAACCGAGACCGGAACAAACTAAAAGCCGCTTCGATAGTTAACAGGGTAAAGTCTGCATACGAGCCAAGTGGCTCATTAGGCCGGCGCTTATCTCCGCTTTCTGTAGCATGCAGCGACTAGGAGTATTTTGACTACCCCCGGCCGGGATGCAAGTCCATCCCAGGGTTACCCGGCCAGCATTAAATTCGCCGGTACTCATTCATACACCTAGGTGGAGAGAGGCACTGTGAGAACGCAGGCCCAAGTGTACAACACAATGTCTCCGACCAGGGCTCGAACCCAGACCGCTCGATCCGGAGACGAGCGCGTTAACCATGAGGTCACCGCGCCTTCCACACTCGCGCTTCGCGCAGGTGGGCCATTTGTTAAGTAAAAGTAGCAGAAAAGTTGTTTATGTAAATGTATGTATGTGCAGTACAAATAATCAGTCACCTAGATAACCAAAGTAATTTCAGATGGTTTCAGTATTTTTCGGCCGCAT
Source organism: Orbicella franksi (assembly GCF_964199315.1). Classification (NCBI taxonomy): domain Eukaryota; kingdom Metazoa; phylum Cnidaria; class Anthozoa; order Scleractinia; family Merulinidae; genus Orbicella; species Orbicella franksi. Next base: position 11,093,938 of record NC_138145.1, on the reverse strand, counting down.
ATGGCGGCTCCATTCTGGGCACATGGCGTTAATTCCAGGAATGGCTCCGGACACTTTTCTCTAAACAAGGAAAAATGAAAAAGTCAATTTTAAAAGCCAAAATCAAACCCGAGTCATTTGGGTCATAAGCAAGTCTCATGATCAGTACAACACCAGGGAGCTGCCGGGCTGCCGGAAAGTGATTATTTTAAGAATATATCGTGTCACCATTACGAATATTAAGAACTAACCGAGTAGGCTAACCGGAGCGCTCTGTAGGATAACCGGAACGCTAGCGCTAGTTTGGCTAACCAGAGTGGATAGTATGCTAACCTGAGTTTAAAGTCTTTAAAGTAGGCTAACCTGAGTGAAAGGTAGACTAATCGGGATGGTATAGATAGCTAACCATACTCGTTCCCAGTGCATTCGGAGGTCGGAGCCATTCCTATATTCTAGGCACTGTAAATTTGTGCGAACATTTCGACAAACATCTGAACCTGGGAAAGAGCACAGACCAAAAACTTGTAGGAGTGTTTTCTATATTTATCCTCTGTAAGATCGAATTTTCTTGACTTCATCCACCGAGTAATTTTTGATTTATTATTTTTTTATTGCGTGACAGTGAAAACTATCTATAAGGTAAAGTCTGCATATGAACCCAGTAGCCCATCAGGCCGGCGCGTACTTCCGGTTTCAGTAGCATGGGTGGGATGCTAGTCCATTACAGGGTTACCCCCAGCATTAAATTCGCCGGTACCCAGTTATACACCTGGGTGATGAGAGGCACTGTGAGAGTAGTGTCTTGCCTAAGAAGACAACTAACGTAGTAATCTCGACTAACCATGACGCACCTCGTCTCCCATAAAACCTAAAAAATTGTATTCTAAAACCAAGGAAAATATAGACAAAGCGCTGAAAGGCTATTTTTACCACTAGTGACTGAAATTATGAAAAATAAATAAATAAATAAATAAATAAATAAATAAATAAATAAATAAATAAATAAATAGATAAAAACAAGGCGCCGTCGAATTCAACACAACTGTAACAAAAGATCAGGAACGGTACCATGCCAAGAATCCCGGGACACAGTCCAAAAATCCCTCGAAGAATCAGGGAAACACGCACTTTCGAAAGTGTGCGACTCCGGAGAAGATGGTTGAAATTCATGACATTCATCCTAAAACTAAACATTTCACTGCTTTAATTTAGCGTGCTTTTGATCTTGGCGAGATTAAATTTGGATATTTTAATTTCTTCCGACGGGTACATTATTTTTGCTTGTCACCCATCTTGTCACGTATTGTTAATTTTAATATTACATAACGTGAAAACAAGTCACAGCATGCAAATTAATTTCTTTGTTGACAACGCTGATTCAAAACGGTATGCAGCAACCCTCGAGATACTTCAGGTACTTCGGTCGCACCATTGGCTTCAACTGCCTTTTAGTTTTCTCTCTTTTATTCGTTTAATGACTAAAGCCTTCCTATCGTCCGTCACGACAAAATGGTCTAGAATTCGACGTGGATGTATTACACAGAGGACAAAACAGTCCGAATATTGTAACAACAACAATGGACACCTACAAGAATCCGACGGAGGTCGAAATGAATAAACTCGTTCTTCCAACGCACACAAACGAGCGGCAAGAAAACTGCCTCGGTGGTGGACAGCTGCTGAAATGGATGGACGCCGCCGCGTGTCTGTCGGCCGAGAAACACGCTGGAACCTCGTGTGTGACGGCCTCCATGGACGAACTCTATTTTGAACAACAGATCTATGTCGGCCAAGTTGTTAATCTCACAGCGCGGGTCAATCGCGCGTTCAACACAAGCATGGAAGTTGGAGTGAAGGTACAAGTGGAAGATTTACTCCGTGGCGAGGTTCAAAAAGTTTGCGAAGCTTTCTTCACTTTCGTAGCCTTGGATAAGGACAACCGAAAACAGCAGTTGACCCCTGTTGTCCCTTTTACGGAGGAAGAAAAATCACAATACGCGCTCGCTAACGAGAGAAGAAGAATGCGGATTCAGTATCCAGTGAACCTGAAAGAGCTTGCAAAGAAGCAGGATAACAATGGAGGCAATGAAATGTGCACGGTAACGGAGAATCATCAAACACAGACAGCTGGTGGAGAGATTGCTGCCGTCAAGACTTCCCTGGAAAGCGTTGAGCTGGTCCTACCTCCGCACGCTAACCACCATAAGACAGCATTCGGTGGTCAAGTCATGGCTTGGATGGAGGCTGCCTGCACAATCACGGCTACCCGGCTGTGCCGGTCACACCCACAGCTGCAAGCTGTCGACGAGGTCAAGTTTCGCGGACCCATCAAGGTGGGGGATCGGGTGATCATCAAGACGAGGGTGAACAATACGTATGACGTACACATGGAGGTGGGATGCCGTGTGGAGGCGTATTCCATCGGCGGTGAAGTGCGACACGTCAATAGTGCCTTCTTGATCTTTGTAGCTCCGAGGCGTGATGATGGGAGAGGAGGCCTGAAGATGTTGCCACAGTTGCGGATGGAGACCGCCGAAGAAAAACGACGCGCCGTGGAGGCTATGGCAAGAAAACGCCTGCGTTTTGAGAGGGAGCAGATCCGTAGATCTGTCGGGCCTGTGATCGCCATACCTTGGAGTCCACGCATTAGTCAGTTGCTGAACTACAATAACATAGAAGCGTTGGTGAAGCTATACCAGCTAACGAAATGGGAAGATGTACAATCTTCTTCTGGTGTCACGCTATCCAAGTGTGACATTGACAATTACCTCTGTGTGAAGGTTAATTACTCTATCCAGGTCCGTCCTGAAGTTGTTTTCACGTTGCTTAGCGACGAACTTGCTCGTAAAGAATGGGATCCTCTTCTGATGAAAGTGGAAGTGGTAGAAAAGGTTGATGATGGCGATGTGATTCTCCACATGGTTCTAAAGAGCATGATGCCTAACGCTACGCAACCAGATGACGTGGTGTTGCTGGTGTCTCGCAGGGTTCCTTGTGACGGACGAGACCACTACACCATTGCCTACCGATCGGTCAAAGTAACAACCCTACCCCCTTCCCCAGAGTACAATCGTAAAGAACACCTGTGCTCTGGGATGCTCATCAAGGAAACTGATCGGGAGGAGGGTACGTCGACCATCACTTACATCAATCAGACAACACGTGAATTGGAGTCATACGTTATGGGTGATTTGATGGGAGTCACGGACTTTTACGTCAAGCGATTCAAGGAACTTGAGTCATTTCTCTTGCAGAGGTTGTCAAGAGCTTCGGGCACTTGATGCCTCTCTCCGTCTACTGATCCATTCCAGAGGCAAAGCTGAAACTCGTCCAAGCCACTCAGAGCTGAATGATTTTTGCTTAATATTTGCAAACATGAATTGGCTTTTCTCAATTGAATTGTTCAGTTGAACTGCAGTCCGCCTCACCTTTTTTTGAAATCAAATGGGGAAAATACTAGCGGCATCTCATACAATTCACAAGAAAGTTGTTTACAAATCATTTTGACAGCTCCATTTTGATAGCTCCGGAACGATTTGCCACTAACTGACAGTTTCTCTTGAGACCTTAAAATTGTCAAAAAGCTATTTTTATAGAGCCTCTTTCATTATATTTTGCACATTATTGAAAACTGAATGAAATCCAGGTTTTGGACTGGAAAAAATTTGTTTGAATTCTTTGATGTAAAAGTGTAGGAAATACTGAAGGCAACAATTCTTAATGTTTAAAACCGTAAAAATAAGGAAAATCAACTTAAATAAAGATGTTTAATGAACGAAGTAACCTAGTATCATTGGAGATTCTCTCCTACGCAATGGCTTCCAAGGGGAGGGGAGAGAGATCAAAAGAGAGAAAAGGGACCTTCAGGAGCGATGGGGAATATATAAATGAGGCACTATCTAGCTTCTCGTTTCTTCCCTTTGGATTTTTTCTCTCCTAATCTCCTCACGACAACATTTGAGAATCGTCTGTTCATTATTTCATATGAGGTAAACAATAATACTTTTCTTGTCGGGTAAAGAAGTTTGTTGTTTGACTCTTGAGAACAATGTTTTTGGTTGCATGTATTCAATACAATATATATTCGAAAAACGCGTACGAAACTTTCCAGTCCTCTCTACAACGGCCCCGGGATTTTTTCTCCTAAGCGTGCGCTGATGAGTGATTGGTTCTACAGGGGTTCTACATTAACCACGCTGCACCGTGATTGGCTTAAACTCGCGCCACTTTTTCATCCAATCAGAACTAAAACCAAAACCCATGGTGGTTCATTCGCACTCGTTTTCCCGCGCTTTGCGTCACCTACATGTGATTACTTCGAGTTTTGATTGGTTCACTGGATTGTCTGTGTCCTTTGTGATTGGCTAGAGTGATTGCATTGGTTTTGGTTTTACGACACTCAATAGAGCGGTTTTCAATTGAGTGTCGCAAAACCAAAACCAAACCAGTTACTTACCAATTAGACTACTCAGCCAATCTAAAACCGTGGTAAAACCAAAACCAAAACCAAAACCAAAGTAAATGTCTAATTACTTTCGACACTCAAATGAAAACCGCTCTGTTGAAAAATCACTCTAAACAACGGCTACCTCCGTTGGAAACTACACCGAATCGATTCCCCTTCGATGTTTAGTTCTCCTAACATCCCTTAACGGGTAAGGTTGTCAGGACCACATTCGCCAATTTCCAGATGAGTAAGATCCTCGGTTTCATACACCATATTCCGTAGCCAAACTAAATACTAGTCATGCAACCATTCCGAGTGGTATACCATGGAACATCCCACGAGTCACTTGAATCACATTTATCACGCGTGAATCACATTGTTATTACGCCTTAATTAACACCTTCATCACGCCTTTAGATCACACCGCCGTGGCTTTATCACTTCTTGAATCAAACCTTTCTATTAATATCACTTCTTGATTCAAACCTTTCTATTACCTTTCAAGACCTTGACACGAAGCCAAGGGCGCTTCCCATTCGGAACGAGAACAAATGGTTCGGAACTTTCTTGGCGAAGTTTTCCCGAAAACGTTGTTAATTTCCGAAATGGAAACCACCCAATAACCTGCGAGACAGAGGTTGCCTTCTCTTTCTGCTCGGCGAGAGTAAGATAAGGGAATCTCTCTCTTACAGGGTAACCAGCTAACCGAAAAGTCAAGAAATTCCATTTGCAGCATTAAATGGAACCGAAGTTTTCGGGAGAATTTTTCTCGAAAACCCAATGTGGCTATACCTCGCGCGCTAGTCCACTTTTTGGGGAACTTTGGAAGTAATTCCTAGTCTGTTACAGTCAACTAGAAAATGTTTTTCCTTTCGCCACTGAAGTGAAGGATTCCGGAAACTGAAACCGGAAGTTTTGGTCGAGCGGAAAGCATCCAAGTGGATGTTGTATTGAATAGAGCGTGGGAAAGAAACCCTAACAAGTACAGCGATACAGTAAGAATCATAAGTTTGTGATTTGTTCGCGAGCAAATGCATTAATCTTCACGTTGGTTTTGCTGTCTTGTTGTTTTACGACTTCAAGTCCTTTTCATAACAATCAAATAACACAGAAGATCTAATATTATTTAACATCAATATAACTTCAACTGTTGACAATATTTTAAGGTGACCTAAGATGATTTACAACTAAGGATGACCGTACCTACATACTTACAAGACTTATCTAAATCAAAATAAACTGAAAAATAGACTTTTGTACACTCAGTCTTACCAGACATGTAAAGAGTTGGAGGCGCCAACAAAAGCAACTTTTTACAAAACGTTCTTAACGAACACTGTCGTTGAAATGTCATACTTTAAAACAGATTTTTGAACAGTGGAATTTAAGATTCGCTTTTCTATTCTATAGAGCGTAAAACGCATTGTACATGGTGGCTAACCCTCCTGTGTGACCATTCAAAGAAAAGCTATTGACTGTGCAGTGCTTTCATGTTGTCTTGTTGATTTTTCAATGTTTGAACAGTTTATGTAGTTTGTATTTCGGTATTTTGTGAATGTCATAACTTAAAAGTTGTTTTGATAACGTAGAAATTTTCTTGAAATCCAAAAAAAAAAAAAAAAAACAGAAAAAAAGGTGTGACTAAGATCTGTTTCACTGCAAAGATGGTCAGAAGAGATAAAAATAAAAATAATGAGTTTTTCTGATGCTTACAAAATGAAAAACAACCAAGGAAGATCACTAACACCCTAAATCTGTGAGACTTCACAAATATTCCTTATCCCTGCAGTTGTTTCAAACTACTAGTAAAGCTTTACAGTTGAGACTTTGACTAAGCGAAGGAAAAGCACTTGAGAGAAGGGCAATTTAAAACACCTAAATACATGTACACCTCAATAATATTAAGGTAAAGATATAAAAACCTATACATCTACTTCAGCTAAAAAGTCAAGTCTATTTTAACAAACTATATAGAATAACTGCATTCCCTTCTGGATCTTTCACTTGCCAATGTCCCTCACCAATGTTTCGAACTCCGCCTGGAATTTCCGAACACATTTTGTTCACATCATTCATCATAAAGCAAAGAGCAGCGTTTTTCACTGGCTGAGATTTAAGAGATGGGTATGAAATTAGTTGGAGTTCCAGTTTGTCTGAGAGAGGAAACTTGCGGTAGCTAAGGCCTTCTTCTATCTTGTTATAGGCCAGTGGTGTTTTACCAGTGATCAAGGAGTAAAATCTCTCTACTTCATCCATGTCTTTGTTCACAAAAAGTAGAATGCGAACTCCAGGACAAGGTGATAATTTCTTGACCGCAAACAGAGGACCATCGTTATTTGCAGCTTTGAAATACACCTCGTCCCCATCTGAGATAGCTGGCGGCATGTTGACCTTCTCCCAATCTCTAGAGTTTCCCTTGACTACATTCAAACAGCTTTCAGAATTCTTCTGCGCTCGCTGTGTAAACATCAACATAACACCCAGTGCTGGGGATGTAAGACTTCCGTTATCCATGCGTCTGGTCTTGGAAGCCGGAGAATTTGTTGGGCTTGCTCCATTGGTAAATTTGTGCTCTGGTTCTCTGACGCACAGAAATGGGAAAATGGACTGCTGAGATATCAGCAGAGAAGAAAGGGTTTCCTTGAGTGACGCACCTTCACCAGCGGGAGTGGCTATCTCTATATAGCAGGGTGGAGGAACTGTTAGACATACAGCTAAAAAAAAAAAAAAAAAAGATCAGTTACCCACTACAATCATCTGAAAATAAAACAATATTGGAAATGACTTACCTTTACTTAAGTGTAAATGTTTAAATGCAAAGGTCAAAAAAAATGTAACTGCAATAGGTTTGGATATCAGATCATAAAAGTCTGTGTTAATTATTAACACAGACTTTTATGATTTATTTCCCCACTTAATTCATAGTTTTAGTTTCAATGGAACAGATGGTGTAAATCGAACACTCAAGAATGTGTTACAATGTATTTCCCAACACTTTAGAATTTCATCAGAAATATGTTCCTGCACATCATATTGTCAACTCTCTTTTGGTTTAGAAGTGTGATGAGGCACAATATCTTGTGTTTGATATATCACACCATGAATGTGTGTCTCTAGTCTCACCCATCTACTCTAAGCCTGCATTTTATGCAGTTATTTTGTGAAAAATACTTGAAAAGCACACCTTGAATCTCAGTGAGCTTAAGATGGGAGATTTCCTCTATTTTGCCCTCCAGAAAGCATTTACCAAGAGCTTCATAACCAGCAGAGCTTGAAAACTTCATTAGAAGCTGAAGGCCACTGAAGCGAAGAGGTTCAAGTTTGGTATCACCACTCTTCTTTGATAGAGCTTCTATTACCCTCCTAATGACTGCTTCATCAAGACTGGAGACACTTGAACTAGAAGTGCTTTCAAAGCTTAATAAAGCTACAAGGTCATCTTGACGAGAGTAACTGTGCCAAGCTTTACCCACTTCAGAACCCCATTTACTGTGGACCTGCCAACAAACCAACACATTACACTAAACCTCTCAAAAGTAACCACCCTCTTACAGTCAGTCAGTGTCCCAAATTCCATGCAATCCCAGGGAGCAATCTTGTACTGCTATATCGTTTTCAATCTCAAATCAACTGCCAGTGAAAATAAAGTTTTCCTAGCTGAAGCCAGCTAAAGGAAAGAAGGTGAAGTGAATGGTAGATGTGAGATTTTGCGAGGCAGCGAGGCTAGCATTTTTCTTTGCAAGACCAAGACTTCAAAGTGTTTTTAATATGACTGCCAGACGTTCAGACAGTGACTGTAAGACCTTTAGACATCATTTATCAAAACAAACAATCAAGTTTGAGACTTTCTTGGCCTTACAAAAAACAGAAACTCTGAGTCAACCTTGAGGAAATATTCATTTGAGACTACTAGATGCACATAACTGCTAAAACAACAAGAATGCCAGACCTGTGAAATTATTTGACGGAAATTTTGCAAGACCCAGACTATTTGAAGGACTATCCACCACCCCTGAAGGAGTGTGTAGCTTAGCTTCAGGGAAGAATCAGTGTCAGACTGTGTGTTTATTGCAATCAGGATAAGGCACTAATGTTTTGCACTAAACATGCAAGCACATACATACACATATCTACTTTATTTATGCTCGAAATTCACAGAGTAGCTGTAGAGCTAATATCTTCGAGAACATAAGTTACAAAAAGAAAAAATAATAATAATAAAATAAATAAATAAATACATAAATAAAATAAAATATGCTATATTACAACGCTAGCTCTCTTTGTAGCCATAGATGCGGTTTCTATATTTGCAGCTTCTTTTTAGAGCGTGTATACTGTGAATTACTTTAAACAGTGATCCTAAAATTCATTTTTAAGAAATAGCTTATCTTACGTGGTCATGACCCACATCACAATACTTACATGCTAACAACAAGTCTGTAAACTGTTAGTAGTAATTGCTATTGGTCCCATAATAATTAATAAAAATGTAAGTACGCCAGAAGGCAACAGTTAAGGATTAAGTTAACAAGACAACATAAATCAGGACCTGGAATTTTAAGGACACTTTAAACTACTGTACAGTTCTAGAACTGTGAATATTTGTACCATAATATAGCATGCAAGTTTCCTTTTTTGACAAAAATTAACTCTGCCACCTAATCAACCTTGTTTTATATATGAAAACCAACCACTTCATTTAACCTGGGCAGTAAACACTTAATATACATGATCAAATTTCACATGTTCTCTTGCATTAACACTGACAACTGTATTTCCTTGTATGTTTATTGCATCTCTTTTATTTTAATTCACCTGTTCCATCACACTCTAGATACAAAAGAACACAAGTCATACGAAACAGCAAAATGGGCTTAAAATACACAAAGGATGAAAATTGCACTTTCTGTCAAATTTATACTAACACTTATCGAGAGAAAGTTTCCCATATCAGCATGACTTGGTTTTGTTCTTGAGTTTTGTGTTAAATACACATTTTAAGTTTTACTCTGTACTTGTTAAAACTTAATGTATGTTCAGCCTGGTCCACACTTTCCTTAAAATCAAAAGTAATTTTCCAAACACCTGCACATAAACTGTAAGTTTAAAATGTTCTGATTATATAAGATGATAAACAATATTTTAAATAACAGAGCAAACTGTCAAACCTTGAAAACAATTACAACTTATACAGTATTGACAGTATTAGTGTATGTATGATCAGGACAATTTCAACCATGAATAAAAAAGTTCCTTTCATAAATTTGAAATAAACTCAAATACAAAAAGAGATGTGTGATATTTTCTTGAAATACTGCATGTCACAAAGGCAGAGCCCTCTACATATTCATTAATCAAAATATCACAAACTGTCAATCACAGATAATGCAATTTCTAACAAATGTCATGTCAATTTTAATGCGATAAAACAATGGCAATAACAAAGCCTACAAATGCGTCCCTTTCAATGTTGGCGTCCGCCAATCGCTGAAGAAACAAGACAAGCAAATTGACAGCAAATGAGATCATTTTAGGGTAAACGGACAAACATGTCAATTTTCTACGACGATAACAGATTCAGAGACGTCCATTTCCTCTGGGAAATGACAGAAACAAACCCCGCGCTGCGACCATACTCGTTTTAACCGAAGACTTTGCTTTTATCCTTACGGAAAAACACCGGAAATATCCCGCTAAAAACACACTGAGGGGTTAATGTTTTCAACAAAAACAAGTTGAAGTACGGTAGTTCACAAAAAAAGAAACTGCAGGTAGATCGAGGTCAATCACTGCGACTGTTTTTAGCATTTTGTTTTTAGACAGCATTTTGGACATGATCGCGCTTGTCAATTTCGGGAGAAGTTTCTTCTCGAGCGCTGCAAAGAAATGTTCAGTCGACAAGGAATTGAACCAATTCACTTTTAACTTCTTTATCTCTTTTGTCCGAAAACTGTTAAACGTAAGCTGTGCTTATCCTTCAGCGCTGACAACTGTGAAATCAAATCTCTCGGGGCATGCTTTAATAATCAACAGACAACCTTTGCACAATGTCTCGCCTCAGCTAATACACTTTATCGCAAAAATAAAGACAACACAAAAGAACTTTTACCTTTTTCCGTCTCTGGGACACTTCTGAGGCAGGATGGTAGTGATATGGCGGTTCCAAATGCGGAGAAAATATCTTCCGAACCAAATATCGTGTTGGGATTTCCGAATCTTTTTCAAGTTGGATAAGTCGAGTTGTAGCAGCGTCGGTTTCATCTTGATCGATATTATCTTCATCCAAGAAGGCGAGATCATATTCTTCGTCTTTCACAGCAGCCATTGATTAGACAAACGTTATTTTCCGTTACACTCGTTGACAAAGAGACCGTGGAAATAAACGTAAACCAGATAGCGTGCCTTGAAAATCGTAAGCCTCTATCAAAACGCTCCCCCTCGGGCAATGTTTTCTAAACAAATAACGCGCAAGAGACTGGAGCTCGGAATATATTATTTGTTGGCGAGAGATTGAGGAGAGTAGAATCCAGTTCTATTAAAGGGGGCTCGGTAAAGATGGCGGCGAATGAGGAAGCTGAGGGACCAGGGCTTGAATGTTAGCGATTGTGGACAGAAAAACTCGCTATTAAAGGACGAAATATGGAAGAGAAAGGTGACAGTTGTTGAGATTTTATTTTTGCCAAGTTTCTTAATTGTTATGTTCCATTATTCTTACAAAAGCATCAAAATTTGTCAAGCCTTAATTTGTGTACATCACTACATGGTCATGATCTTGTGAAGAAAAAAAGTTTTGAACATTACCGGTATTCGTCCGTTATGCATGGTTTTCTGTGTTTGTCGCAAAACTGAATTTTCTGAAATTATTCCGTTTTATAAGCTGTTCAGAGCAACTCTAAAAAATCTGTTTTGTATGCTACAAAACGGATAATCTAGATCTGTTCAAGACTTTTCACTTGGATGCCAGGTTTATTTATTATTCGCCCATATATAATGAAGGTCATATAAAACTTCTCTTGATAATGACTAAATTTGATCTCTTCCTTCATGATTAGCATGGAACTAATGCAAATATAATCAGCTGTTACCCTTAGCTCTTCGCTTCCATTTGCAATGAGTTCAGCAATGTATTTTTACTGATATCATGAAATTTTGGACCAGATAATACTGGTTTAAAAGTCTGAAAATAATAATGTTTTTATCTTGAAAGTCTCACATGATAAAGACCCATCAATGCTAAATAAATGGAAGACCTTGGCGGCACCCACTGTAGGTCTCCCGCATATAGTTTGCATTCATTGACTTTTTATGCATCTTTTTTGCTGGTTTAAAAGTTCTGAAAATAATGATGTTCTTATCTTGAAAATCTCACATGATAAAGACCCATCAATACTAAATAAACAGAAGACCTTGGCAGTACCCCCTGTAGGTCTACTCCATATAGTTTGCATTCATTGACTTTTTTTGCATCACAAGGTACAAAACAGGAGTCTGATGCCTTGGAGTATGCTTTTCATCTTCTGGAAGTTGGATGTACAGGGACAATTGAAGTTATTCCAGAATCAATCAATAAATCCTCTAAGGAAGAACTAAAACCACTGACTACTGTAAGTTTATATTGAATGCAGTAATAGCTCTTGAAATTTTTTTTTCTTTGTCGTTGATAGGCTGGTAACTTAAAACTTGCCGTGTTTTCCTATGACATGTTTTTACTGCCTTTGTAATTTTATTTACAAAGTTTATAACGTAAATTAATACAATATCAAAAATAGTAAATGTATAAATTAGGCTTAGAACTGAAAACCTCCAAGGAAGCCACCAGTCATGTTGTCTTGACATGAAAGTTCACAAACCAGTTTGAATTTTATTCCTTGTATCTTTGTTTCTGATTACTTACTGGTACTTACATTTATATATCTTTTTTGTGCCTTGGAAAATGCTTGAGGTTATTCAGAAAAGCCCTCCATCCATCTCATGTCTTTCACAGATGTTTTTGCGGCCCTCTATGACTTCCATCCCAACTCTTCCCACCCTCTATCCACACTCGTTCCTCTTCATGATTATCATGATTATCATCATCATTGTCATTCCTATTGTCATCATTGCTGCCATGGTCATTGTCATTGTCATCGGATGGTAAGGGTCAGGATGACTGCCAGTGTCATTTGACCCCTTCTATTGCGAACAAGTTTTGATAACAAATCTGTCTGGGTGATAGAAGTCCAAACTTGTCCTCTGGTAATGAGCAATAGTTGAAAATATTGTAGATACAATTTTTGATGACATCAAGGTCAACTAACATTAAATGCAATGAGAAAAGGTCATGGGGAAGAAACTGAGATAAAAAGCAAAGTGGATTGAATATCTTCAAACCAAAAACAATATTTATCACATCAAGGGCAATTATTATACAAAATGCAACTGAAGTGTAACTTCAAGGGAACAGATTATTAATAGTCTTCTGTTGATAACTTTTACACAATCTTCTGTTAGTAATTTTTTGTATAATCTTTTGTTTGCAGCTTCCTTGTGGTTTACCTCCTCTGTTTGCCCCAGATTTGAAGTCTGATTTAGAGAAATATCTTTTGGATCCCACCACCCTGCCCATCCATGACTTTCACAAAACACAAAGGTAATGTAAATAAATAACTGCATCTCAGTGTATCACAAGACTACAGACTCCTGTGTTCCATTTCCATTTCCATTATCAGTTTAATTATAGCACTAATGGCTTATTTTTTAGGGCACAGCTCGCATTTGAGTAGACTACAAAATATAGGTGGTGATGTTAATAATGGTAATGATGATCATTCATATGTCTCTAGGACAAAGGTAACTTACCAAATCAGTAGGTTTGAGTGAGGGGGTACACTCAGATTACAATATCTTAATTAAATGAAAACTGTGTTTTGATAATTAAAATTTTCTTTTGATCTAAAATTAAAGGTTTTGGCCCCGTGAAAGAGACCCAGAGAGTCTGTTGTTTTCAGATGTCTGTCCTGTTCCATCAACATTGAAAGTAGAGAGAAATCCAACAACTGGAGAGCTTCTGGGCTATAATGAGGTATGTCTATCCATTTGCCCCTCTTGTCACCTCTCCCAGTGCCAGTACTCATTTCATCATCATGCTATCATTTCGTGGCTTTGAATATTGCCTATAGCTCTGACATTTTCTAAAATTCTCATACAGAATTGCCAAACAATGAGAAATGCAGTAAGATTTTAAAGAATGTTTTAAACCTCTACCACAATATTGCAGTCTCAGATGATTTCTTGAAATGTTGAAGGCTGTGTGCAATTTTTGCAGGACTGTCAAGCTTTAGGACTGTCAAACTTACTCGTACTGGACCCTAAACATCAGCTAAATGTAACCTCTTGAAATACAATGACAATCACTTTTAAATTAAGTATGGTACTCATATCACTCAGACAAGATTTCAACTTAAACTTGCATGTGAACTCATTAACAATTAAGTATCGTAAGGAGAGTTTTTGAAATTTTAGAACAAAATTTATCTCAGGGGAAATTTCTGTCCCTTTCCCCCAATACAGTGGAATCCCTGGCTTAAGGCCACCCTGGCATTAAAACAGCCACCTCATTATTACGGCCAGTTTATTCTGGCCCGAAGAAAAGCTCGGTCAGTTGTTTTCTTATTTAAAGGGCCCCTTTAATATCGCCACCCCGTTAATACAGCTAGAGTTTTGTCGCCTGTTGGTGACCGGATTAATGGAGTTCCACTGTGTAAAATTAATCAGTTCCAGTATTCTTTAAAATGTCTTGATCATTTTGATACTTCAGTATCCCTCTTTGGCTCACATGACTAACTGGACTTGCCTAGTATACATGTATCAAAAGGCTGGTCTGTGAATTTCTTGATAAGCCCAGATTTGAATTAAGGTCTCTACAGGTATATTGCTGATACTTAAGTGAACTTATACCAGTATTTAAATGCATGTAGCTCATCAGCAATCTTGTAATCATCAGCAATCTAAGATAACTTACATGTAACCTGTGATATTTTTATTTGTATGGCTCACTGAAAGGTGATGTTGACAGATACCGGATCCACTGCTAAAAATTCCATGTCCCTGTTACGACAACCTGGACCACTGTCTGCCTCTGTGAGAGGAGAGTCAACAAATTATCCTTTTTTACCAGGTAAAAGTGATGTTGTGGAGTCTAGTGCAGTAGAGCTCTAACATATTTATATCAAAAAAATGGGCTTGTGGACTGATGATCTTGCTGCTTTATACTAGATATACGCAGACATTAATATACGCAGTCAACATCCTTCAGGTCAACATCCTTCAAGTCATTTACAAAATCTTCTTTGGAATAATTTTAAAAAGAACGATATTCAGTAGTTTTCCCTGGTGCTTTGGTGATGCCTGACTTAACAACACCGAATATCATGGAATGATCACTTATTGTTAAATGAATTGAACAAATGACAGCATAAATGAAAATTAGTATTGTATTGTAATACCAACCAACTCTTTCCTTGTTTTTAATTTTAATTATGATTTGCAGGGCCCCACTGAAAACTGCCAAAGCAAGTGGGCTCCCTACATAAATATTTTAATTGATTATTATTATTGATAAGATAAAACCAAGCTGAAGTTTATACTGCACTGTTCTGAATAGTTTTGTTTGATGTTGCAAAGGTGGTATGGAGGCTCCAGAAACTACAAAACCAGACCTTGTGTTTGATGGGGAGCTGAACTTTGAGAAAGGTATGTCAATGTATTGACACATTCATACACACTTTGTCAGGTTTGTGTCACCATGCCAGTGATATGTTCTTGTCATGACACCCCATCAGGACAAATGTGGAGGTGGAGAGGGTAGTAGACAGTGTTTGTGTGACAAAGTGTATTCATGTCAGTCTTTTTCCTCTTGTATCTGCAGATCTTCTTTCTGTGCCACCAGGATTTGAAAAAGGAGTTTCTTTTAGTGATGCAAAAGAGGAGCAAGGTTGGTCTCTATAGTATTTTTATTACTGTAATATTATTTTTATCTGGTATGATAGGCCTGCAATACGTGCAAAAAGCTATGTCCATTCCCTCAGTGTTGCATCACTGAGTGTGTATAAATTCATCCTGTGCACATATTGTTTGCTATAATAGCTGTGTTGCTGACATAGCACTAGCAGAGGTTTATTTGGAATTTCAGGCACTTGTTAAGTGTTGATGTATTATTGTCGAGCTGTGTTAAGTGAATCATAACTGATTTGTTCTTAAATTCAGAAGGAGATTCCTATACCTCTGTGCCTCAAGTCTTGGCCATGTCTGACATCATGGCTGGCACAACACTGGAAGACTTAGAGTACAGTGATGATGGTGATGATCTTGATTCAGATGAAGACGACATAGATCAGGTTTAGTAATTGACTGAAAACTGGATTCATATGGCTTCTTGTCATTTTCTTTTGCACTAGACAATTGAGTCTAACACAATGTTTACCCAAACAAAAGTGAGTTATTACAGCAACTTTTTGAGCTTAGAATTCCCCACTCAATAATGTTCTTCTCTGTTTGAGTCTCCTCTTTGTTTTGTAGTTGCCAGAGAAGGGAGAATCTGTTATTGACCCAGAGGACAGTACAGAAGGTAAGAACAAATCCATTGTCTGTAGATGAACACCTAAATAGTTGTGAGCATCCAAATTGTTCTTTAAAAGTTTCAAGACAATAGTAGCATAGAGTTCAAGAGAATAACAGAATTTATCCTTAAGAAGAAGTTGTCATGATATGTTATCAAATTCTTCCAACTTATGTCATTAGAGATGTTTAGAAATAACTATAAGCTAGTTAGGTTAGATGTAATATCTGGAAAAGGTGTTTAAGGTGGCTCAAAACATGCTCCAGCACTTTCCAAACAGGGATTTTGATGGGTCATGATAACCACTCCATATCAGTTGATGCCACAATCCTGGCATCAAAAAACTGCCCAGTAATTGGTGAACATGTTGGTGTCAATTCTGTGGCACAGTAGGTTACCATAGCAACAGTATAACCTGCTAAAACACTCTTAATTTTAGCTTAAAGCGCTTATAACTCAAAAAGACCTTGGTGACCCTCATTTTTCATTATCGAATTTTGATAAGCATGACAGGATGCAAATTTTTACCAAGTTAAAAACATTCTGTGGAGAGGGTTCAGAGCCACCTTAAATTTTCAAAAATTTAAGGTGCTGGAAACTGTTGCCAGCCTCCTTAAGGGAGAAGGGTTTGTGGTTACCATCTGAATTAAGGCAAACTATGCTTCCACAATATATTTTTATTTCTGAAAGTACTTTAAGAAGAATAATATTCTCATTTGGTATAAATATGCTAGTGTTCTATCACGATTGCATTCTCTGATTGGCTATGCTGCTCCCTATCTATTCTGTGATAGATAGTGAGTAGCATAGCAGTGTGCCCTTGTTAACAAAATGACGGCCACTTCTTGGCATTTTTGAAGTGTCTGTGAAGAGGATTTAGATAAAGTTTTGAATGACTAAAACAATTAGATTATTCGCTCTTGATTTCTTGATTATTTTGTGTGATAGTTGACTCGGGCTGTACCCTCGTCAACTATTGCATGATAGAAATCTTGAGCTGATAATCTAATTGTTTAATATAATTTTGCAGGAGGTCTCCAGAGGCATGATAGCCTTGAAAATGTGTTAGTGGAGAGCCAAGATTTGGAGAACAAATTAACTTCAGCAACTCCTGTTATAGATAAACCAGTCAAGGAGGAATGGGCTATAATGGTAGATGTGACAGAACCTGTGAGAGATTTTCACAAGCGAGTTCCTGATATGGCCCACAAGGTCAGAAATTAACCTTGTTTTGGCGCTTTACTCACACTTATAAAAAAGATGTTTATCAGCCAGTGACACTAGCTACTCAGAGAAAAATACAGCTTCTGACTCCTTCCAACAGGTCCCAACAAGAGTCAAACATACAGTATGACTTCTGGCCAAATTTCTTTCACCGAGCTAAAACAGACTTCTAGTTGCTACTCTATGTAACTTGCCTCAAGTGTGACACACTTTCCATATACTGCTTGGATTAGCAGGCTGCAGTGAATAGTCATGTGACATCTTTCAGCCCCAAACTCAAAAGTTTGATTCTTTTTGCTGTAATTTTAGTGTAGAGAATAAGATTTTTTTGGGCTCATGAAGACTATATCTCCAGTTGATGATTTTCTTTGTTCTCATCACCTATCTACTTAAATGCGTGGAGATGTTATCAGGAGAAATTGGATGCTAATCCACAGAGCTACCAGAAGTACTTGCATTTACCGCGTGAAATCATGCGTTATAAGACAGCTTTTTTAAATTTACTTTGCGATGTATGAAACTCACAGTAACGGTAACCCTTGTATGTGTTTTGCTGTTTGTAGTGGAAGTTTGAGCTGGATACTTTTCAGAAACAGGCCGTGCTTTGTTTGGAAAACAACGAGAGCGTCTTTGTTGCTGCTCACACATCCGCTGGAAAGACTGTAGTAGCTGAGTACGCCATCGCTCTGTCCAACAAACATATGACGAGGTACTCATCTGAAGAACTCATGTTTAGAGGTTCGTTTTCCGCCGCTCTCTCAAGTCCGACCCGAGAAGAGACGGGGGAGGCGCGCGGGCTCCTTTCCCGAACAGCGGCTGGTAATCGAGCCTACCGTGTATATGACTGCAGCCTGCCTGATACCCCTTATGGAGCATAAAGCTAATTTTAAAGGACTGGGTTTTGGTACTGATCGATAAAATTCATTTCCCTTCCAATCTCTCTTCGAGTTCAATTACACTAAATTGCCATGACTTATCGTTGCATTAACTGTGCGGCAAAAGTTGACCCGTCGGTATTAATTCAGCTAATTTTCTTAGTAGAAGACAGGTAATAGGAGTAGAAATCTACTCAGGCACGTTGTGTTTGTAAGATAGCAGAAATAAACTGCATGCTTCAGAGATTTAGATTTCAACAAACTGTGCGCTTATTAGCCATAGATAACTTGCATTATTTCTCTGAGCCCACCGTTCACGCCACAACAGCTCTTGCTCAGTGGCATGCCCTTTTCTCTGTTGCACAGGACTGTGTATACGTCACCAATCAAGGCTTTGTCCAATCAGAAGTTTCGTGAGTTCAAGGATACTTTTGAGGATGTTGGTTTATTAACGGGTGACGTGCAGATCAGACCTGAGGCTTCCTGTCTTATCATGACCACGGAAATTTTACGGTCAGTAACCTGCAGTTCTTTACGCGATAACTTCTCTTTCTTCTTTTGTAGCGTGGTTTTACTAATGACCGTCGTAGAACTGAGAATATAACCAATCGCAAAGTTATCATATCTGGCCAATGACGACAGATGCCAATTACGTATGGAACCAATTACATTAGATCCGAGAGAAAAAACTTGCAAGTGATACCAACCGCCGGAAGGCATGTTACCAGTGACAACCAATTGACCGGCGAAAAGGGCGGGAAAAATGCAACCGGTCGGTTTAAGCTTGGCCTTCGATTGGTTGCTAAAACAGCTTGTTTACTCTATCTCGCTCCATGGCACACTTAAGATGCCAGTTTTGTTTTGTCAGTGAACTTTGAGTTTGTTTCTATAAAGAAGTGCTAACAAGGGTTATAACTTCCGAGAGAACCTAACGTATAATGCCAGAACTTCTCTTTATACTAACAGTTCCATGTTATACAACGGTTCAGATGCCATACGGGATGTCGAGTGGGTCATTTTTGACGAAGTTCACTACATTAACGACGACGAGGTAAAGATATTCTCATTTAATTCAGTTCGCCAGTCACGTTAATAACGCTCAAAAAAACAGTGACAACTTGCCAGGTTTAGTGTGAAATTTTTCCAAATGTGTGAAGCTGTCAGAGGACGAGACACTTCTCCTGTAGTCTCTCCACTTGAAGTATGTATGTAAACGTACAGTAAGGTTAGTAAATTGTGATTCTAAGTTCATTGTATGTGGCGTAATGTTTGCGGACGTCACTCCGTTGCACGTGTTCTGGCTACTGTGGCTTCTGCCCTCCCTCTGCCACCACCAGCACCTCGCACCCTGTAATGTGATGTTATGTTTACTCACCAGAGGGGCGTTGTCTGGGAAGAAGTTTTGATTATGTTACCGGCTCAAGTCAAGATCATATTGTTATCAGCCACAGTACCTAACACTCTGGAATTTGCGGACTGGATAGGGTGAGTGATTGTTCTTACGAGAAGCAGTTCAAGGGTTTGCCTGTATGTCAAGTTTAACTGAAGTGAACTACAACGATTTCGTCTTGCTTTAAAAGATCTGGACCCAGTTGTTCAAAGGGTAGATTTTGCTATCCACCGGATAAATCACTATCCAGTGGATAAGTTTTAAAAAAACCAACTGTGCTATCCGCTAGGTAGCAATAATTTGGTGGATAGTGTTATCCAACCTTTGTATAATAGTAGTATATCTAAGCCCATGGTTATATCTTCGCATGTAACGTTTGTCGTTAGTCGAAATTTGTTAGTGTTTTAGTCGAAATATTGTCGAATCACCCAAGGCAATGTTAAGTAATCTTCTAAAATCTTCACGCGATATTCGAAACGACCGCACGATCTTCGGAAAGCCTTCGGGAAATAATCGGTTCGTAATCGAAAGTCGTCGGAAAAGTGTCAAAGCCAAGCGACCATGTGTGTTGCAAAGTGCAAGAACACCCTCTTAAACCAAAACTTTTATTTAATCACACAGACGCACTAAGAAGAAAAAGATCTACGTCATCAGCACTCCGAAACGCCCAGTCCCTCTCCAGCATTTCCTGTACACGGGTAACAGTAATAAGACAAGTAACGAGCTCTTTATGATCGTGGATGCTAACAGTAAATTTTTGACGCGCGGTTACGAAGCAGCTGTGACGGCGAAGAAAGAGCGAGAGGGGAAAGGAAAGGATGCTTATGGCTCCAAGACTCACCAAAGTACAAATATCAAGGAGGTCAGTGGGCTGTCAAATGTTCTGTAATATTACTAGAATTCATTCTCGCGTTAATCATACTACAAAATCCTGCTTATTAGCTTCCATGACAAAAGGCGTTGAAACTGCAGCCCTTTGCCGTAATACAGATGGAGCTTATGGGAGCTTTAACCGGGTAGGGGTGGTTTATCATTAGGGGAGGGGTGGGGGGTGAGTGGAAAGCTTGTTTCCTGGATAGACCATATTCGTATTATCGGTATTGGACTGGAACTAGCTTGCAACTGAGGCTAATTAGGAGAGCCTTTCCAAATGCAAATGACAATAATCTCTTTTCAATGATATTCCCCGCATGAGCCTCCATTGCAAGCTATTTCCAGTCCAATACCGAGAAAGAGAAAATGGCCTATTGCAGCACTCTAGCTTTAGCGGTCTCACTCTAAGCAGACTCATCAGATCTCATCTGATCTAACCGAGCGTTTTTCCGTTTTAAGGATCGCAACATCTGGTTGTCTTTGATTGAAATGCTTCGTAAGAAGGAGAAGCTTCCTGTGGTGGCTTTTACGTTCTCACGCAAGAGATGCGACGACAATGCAGATCAGCTGAGTAACCTTGACCTCACCACCTCCACCGAGAAAAGTTTGATCCATGTCTTCATTCAGAAATCCGTGGCGAGACTCAAAGGCTCCGACAGACAATTGCCACAAGTAACATTTTTAGTTGCTATTTAGTATTTAAATTAGCGTGACACGTGCTTTAGTAAATTTAATTTCCCTTGCAGCCCTTATTTGGGTTGTCACGCATCTTCCCAGGTATTCCGTTCTCGAACCCAAGGCCCTTGACTTCAAGTGCAAAATGACGAGTTCTGTGTTCGAGAATCCGCTGATTCAGTAGAGATGTTTGTTTTGTTCTGATGAAGGGCTAGCGCTCGAAACGCTAACTTCACAAACTAACGACAGTTAATTTAACATCAATAAATTTTGATTTAATTATTATTTTGATAAACAGCAGATTGTTTCACCGAGTATTTCACTTGCATGCCGACACAACTCAGCCAACTCACTTGAAATCTTTGCGATGGTGTCTCCTGGTCAGAAAATGTTAAAACTGACTACTCAAGAACTGCGACCAAAACTGTTAGGAGTGGCAATAAAAAATGCGTTGTGAGAATGAACAGCATCTTAATAGTGCTCATTTCACTTGACTCTATCTATGCAGGTTTCTAGGATACAAGAGCTCCTAAAGCGTGGTCTTGGTGTGCACCATAGTGGAGTACTGCCCATCATAAAAGAGGTAAGTCATTTATCCCGTGTCCGTAATTCTCTAAACGACGAGCAGTTTCTCTTTTGCTTGAATATCCGTCGAAAGGAACGTAAAAACTGAGCGAACGAAGGTTTTTGACTGCTTGCAGTCCAGTAGCGCCCATTAATCATCGTTGAACTAATACGTTGAACAGTAACGCTTGAAATGAAATGTTACGAGATACCATATATTTTCTTGTCAGTTACCTCGTCATTTAAGCATCTTCCGGCTCCAAGAATAAACTGAATGAACTTTGCCTGTGACGAAAGACCCACGTGACAACTCAAACTGTGATGGCAAGCGCTTGATAACGATAATCTGGATAAATAAAACTGTTGGAGCGATCTGTGCTCGTAGTTCTTTAAAAACGTTTAAAACAGTTCTAAAAAAATAAAATTGTCTCTAATTTTCGACCGCCTTCTGCGGTCTTTTTCAGAGAATGATGATTTCGCGCGATTCACAGAATTTTAATAAGCTGGGACGTTATTGTTTGTTGCCCCCCTAGGGAGGCAACCAGTGACGCGTAAACCCTTGGGAAGGGTGCTCTTTCATTTACGGAGTTTTTGTCTAAGAAAGAGTGCAAGGATTCCAGAAACAGTCTTTTGAAATGTTTTCAAAAAGCCCAGAGACCGGCCGACAAAAGAGCAATTAAAAGGCATTGTGTACAAAGTGACCTGTAGGACATGTTCTTTCACGTATGTCGGGGAAAGCAGAAGAAATTGGATCGTTTGGAGTATTTTTCACTTTTCATCTAAATGACACGCGATCGTTTGAAATTAACTCTGCCGTTTATCCCGTGAACATTAATGTTTTGCGCGTATTTCTTGCGTAGCGAGTGTTTAGTACAAGTCATTGTTAATTGATTTTTCTTTGTTGTGTAGATGGTGGAAATGTTATTTGGACGAGGACTGGTGAAGGTGAGTTTTGCCTTTTGTGGGTTGAGTGGCGTTGGAATTATATGGTGCATTAGTCAGTAAAGATTCGATGAAACTAATATAGCCATTGGCATTTACGTGTTAGCTGCTACTCAACTTCCAGCAACAGATTTAGGCGGGAAGGTGATTTCGTTGAACTCTGGAAAATAAAACGAATTCGTTAAAGACCAAAACCTGTGAAGCAGTAAGGAGGAAAACCCCGAATTTTTTTGTTGACATTAGCATTCTTTTACTCAAATCGTTTTGTCAGTAATTTTTCTGATTACTGTCTCTGCCTCCAGATTCTGTTTGCCACTGAAACGTTTGCTATGGGAGTTAACATGCCAGCGAGGACAGTGGTATTTGATTCAATCAGGAAACACGACGGTTCAAGCTTCAGAGATCTCTTGACCGGGGAATACATTCAGATGGCTGGCCGTGCGGGGCGGAGAGGCCTGGATCCTACCGGAACCGTTATCATATTGTGTAAAGGAAACATACCTCTCATGGCTGACCTCCATAAGATGATGCTGGTAAGGTCACTTCCGCCTTCACACCTAAGTAAGCGATGGCGCACCTTAGAAATTTGGATGAAATTGTTTGTGATCCGTCTTCAGTTGACTGTAGAGCGGGCGCCGCTAGAGCCGATTACAAGGCAACCAGTTGACTTGATAGCACTACTGTTGGTAGAACAATGCCTGTTTGCATTCAGTTCAAACCTTAAAGTTTTCAGGCTTTGTTTTCGGAGCTGCTTAGTTTTGTACGTAACTGCGATAGTTATTCATAAAATCGCATTGCTGTTAATTTTGCGGGTTATCTTTGACAGGGAAAACCGACTCAACTGGTCTCTAGATTCCGTCTTACATATTCTATGATATTAAATCTCTTACGAGTGGAAGAGCTGCGTGTAGAAGACATGATGAAAAGAAGTTTTGCCGAGTTCCACACGCAGAAAGACTCGCAGGAAAGAAAACGCGAAATGGAGGAAGTAGAGAAAAAATTACAAAATATAAAAGAGGTGGACTGTACGTTTTGTGCGGAGGATTTGAAGTTGTACTTTAAGGATTGTCGAGAGTTGTCGAAATTGACAAGAACGGTTCAGGTAATAATATGAATACAGGTATTCGTTCCTTATTGGTTTTCAGTTTCTATAAATCCGTAGTGACATTGTTTTGGTGTCTAACCCTGGTTGTAAAACAAGTCATACCCGTAATATGCCCAGCAGGAACAGGTAAAACAGGTTTCACTAGAACATCATGTTTCTGACCAGTCATCGCCAGTTGATGATCCGTCGTCTTGTCAACTTTGTCTCAGTGCATTCAGATACTTTCTCACAGGTCCCCTTATATATTTATTTAATTAGTTGTGAGAATTTGTCGAAATATCAAGAACAAGACAGTACAATCCTACCCATTTATGGTTGAAATCTGTCTCGAATATTTAAGTCTGCCTCGAATTTTTATTCTTAATCTACTCTTCCCTTAGGCAGCCATCCTTTCGTCTTCCCATGGTCAGCGGGCTCTCTCTCCTGGACGTGTTGTGACTATAAATACTGCTGAACAAAAAAATGCTTTAGCTGTAATATTGCGAACAGAAAACGTCTCGGCCCAAGGCTACTCGACCGTGCAGTCTCAATTAGTGTCCAGTCCAAAAGACAAGAAGTTTGAGGTCCTGGTGATCTGTGACGCAGAGGACCAAAAATCAGGTAAACGTATAAATTTACCAATTGAAAATGATTTGCAAGTGGTGTTCACTATGATTATCAGTTGAGTAAGGCGCGACGAAAGTTTGGTGGCCAGGTTTTAGCGTTCAGCTTGTTTTGTTGTTACGGGCAACTGGCTCTGTTTCCAGTGGCAACTTGTCGGCCTTTGACGTCATTGGCAGCAAAGCGCGCGAAATTGCAGGCGACGATATTATTATCATAGGCAACAAGGAAAGCTGCCCGTGGAAACACCATAATTGTAAATACAAACTTCGTCACCAAAGCTCCATCTCGCCTTACTCGACTAATAATTGTAGTATGAAGGAATCCACGTGCTTCTCTTTGAATATGAATGATTTCAGTTATTATTAGTTCCTGTGTTGTGTTTAAATATAACTATGTCTGGTAATTCTCAATGTACCTTTCCTCAACAGTTAACAGCGCACCGGCAGGTGCAGTAGACATGGATGATGACGTGCAGCCTTTTGTAAAGCGAAGGTTATTTTTACCCGAAGGACGATGTTCTCACAGCATTGTACAGGTGAATGGAAGTGAAATCGGTGCTATTACTGTTCGTCAAATGAAGTTGGATACGAACAGGATTATTGAAGACCATAAAAAGAGAATGCTGCCAAGATTTAGGTGAGTGATGGTTATGGGTTTGTTTTGTGTTATGTTTACTGGTTCGCTAAAATCAGAAATAGAAGTTTTCTCCGTAAGATAGTACTGTGTTGTTGTTTAGTCGTGTCTCTAAGGCGTTGTAACTCAACCAAGTTAGCTCAAGCAAGACAGAGACGTTCGTGTTTCAAAGTTTTTGTCCAATTTCAAGTTTGACACAATTCATCGAGACATTTACACGAGACATTCAATTTGAAAAGTTTATTGAGGATGCGTCAGTCAGTCATGTGATGCAAATGTAAGATCTCTATTCGCACACGTTAAAACTATTGGTTCTAAGAATTAGAACCTGTGCTACGCCAGATACGAAACACCACTCAAAGAAAACACCCTTGTGATGTGGCCAAAAATATGTGGAAACGTTTTCTTTATCTAATGCAGCAGCACGAGACTCTGAGGATAAGGTGTTCTACAATTATTAATATACAAGTTGTTTAACAGAAACATAATAAAATAAATAAATAAATAAATAAATAAATAAATAAATAAAGTGGGCGAATCGAACACTAAGACTGACCGACCTAGAATGACCTAAATCTCCCGCCAAAACCTTAAGTAGTCCCTAAGGGCCGTTCCTACGCATCCCCCACCCCTCTCCATCATAATGTCAGAATATTAATTTCCAGTTAATTCGTCTCTCACTCGTCGGAAATGGCATGTTATAAAGTGACTTTTTCAACAGAACTTCACCAGACAAATCAAACTTCAACATCAAACTTCAAACTTCCACATCAAACTTGTCTTATTACTTTCCCGTTTTATGTTAGAAAAAATTTAATGTGAAGTAGCTTCTCTGGTCTAGATTACTCATCTACTTTCCTATTACTATCTACTAACCCTAACCCTAAATCCATAAAATGGGATTTCTCGTTTTCTTTTATTCTGAGTTTCATTGTCTCTCCAAAGGAATGACTTGCCTGGGAAAACTACCATCATAGCTGAGCAAGAACTGCTAAGACTGTCCGAGGCTAATCCTGAAGGACTGGGTACCATGGATCCTATTAAAGACTTCAACATCCGGGACTTAGATATGGTGACAATGATAGCGCGAAAACAGAGCCTCGAAGAACGAATGGCGAACTACGCTTGTTTAAACTGTCCCAAGTTTACAGAACACGTGAGATTTGTTTATTCTCATAAATCATGTGAATGTGTTAATGTAATTTGTATAATGAATTAAGTAGACATCATAGCTTTATCTTACTTTATTTCACATTTTAGTGACCTGTGGTAAGACCGACCGACCGACCGACCGACCGACCGACCGACTAACTGACATCGTTCTCAGTATATTACTCGATGACTTCACAACAACTTTGTTACTTATCAAAAAAAGAGTTTTGGGAGAAGTATAACAAACCAACATTACTCTATTTTGTTTCTAGTTTAAATCCGTTGCGGACCAGATGAAGTTACGTGAACACGTGACCACTCTGAGGTTTCTATTGTCAGACGAAAGTCTCCAACACGGACAAGAATTGCAGCAAAGAATAGAGGTATAAATGTTACGTTAATATGAAAAAGAAATTATCACTGGCGAACTGCCAACCAAACATTTAAAGAAAAAGTTACATAACGTTTAGTTTGTGAGTTAACTTGTATTGCCAATTCTCTGTTTTCAATGAGCCACTGACTTTTACCTCACGGTGTAGAAAGATTATTTATATGAATCAGTTTGATTTGTATGAAAATAAACATGGGGGTGAAATGATTTTCTTATGAATCGTTCTGCATCAGCCTTACTTTGTAACGGAAACGTGCGATCTCTCTTTTCGTAACTTCTTTTGTGATACCAGTGCCTTAGCAAAATCATTATGTTCAGTGGCGGATCTAGGGGAGGGGCCCGCCCCCCCCTCCCCCTTATTTCAGGTGAAAAAAGAAGAAATCACAGAAGGAAGAAAAGCCGGCAGGGCAAGCAAAACAAAACCGGGCTCCCCCCTTAGCTCAAGGTCTGGATCCACCACTGATGTTTACTCAGCCCAACGCTCAAAGAGCCCTTTGATTTACTAGTTTCCCATCCAGGAAGGGTCCTGACTCACTTCAAGAAACGGTTTATTTCATGTCACAAGACGGTCGCTAGTGTTAAAAAAAAATTTAATGAAGGCAGTGTTTACAGCGGGTTAATGAAAAAAGAGGTGCTACAGAGGTACTTGATTACTGCAAGACACCAGGAAATGCTCCAGCGTTGGAGCAAACCCGAGAATTTTGTTTGTCTAGTTAGAATTTAAATTTGTTCTGTCTTTGTTCGTTTTCCAGGTCTTACGAAAATTGCGTTACGTGGACGCCAATAACACAGTACAGCTGAAAGGAAGAGTAGCTTGCGAGATCAGTAACCACGAGTTGATCATCACAGAACTTGTGTTTGAAAATGCTTTCACCAATCTGCATCCAACGGAGATTGTTGCTTTGTTGTCATGCTTCGTGTTTCAACAGGTAAATGCCAGAAAATTACCAGAACACACGCGCTTTCTTGCTAGATAATAATTACCTTCAATGTATTTCTTTCACACCCTCTTTTTTATTTTTTTTTTTTCAGCGTCGAAGCAGTGAGCCATCCTTAACAAAGACACTAGAGGAGGTACAGCAATGCCTGTGAAATGTAGCCTGCATCAGATGTTCGGTTAGTTGGGGAGCAGAGTGATTAACGCGAGAGAGAAAAAGGAGAGGAATATCGAGCGATGAGCGTTGTATTCCTCACTTATATTTTTCCCTCGCCGTTTTTTTTCGGTGCTCTTAAATTAACCGAACACCCCGAACAGGGTAGTGGAATGTAGCTTTGAAGTAATGTCGTCTGCGGTGCAGTCGGCGTGTCACAAAATCCTCGGGGGTGTAAGCTGTCTAAGACGCAGGCTGAAGTAATGAGGCATCAAGGCCGGATGGAGCTCTATCTGATCAGTTGATTTCGGTTATTAGCCCTCTGAACTAATTTGAGTCTCAATTTTTACTTTATCAGGGCAAGGAGTGCATATTAAATATGGCAGAACAAATCGCTAACTTGCAGTCCGAGTGTGGTCTCAGTACTTCAGTACAAGAGTTTAAAGAACAATACCGCTTTGGTTTAGTGGAAGCTGTGTTTGAATGGGCAAGAGGAATGCCTTTCTCTGAAATAACTAACTTGACAGACGTCCAGGAAGGTAGGGTTTATGATGTTCATTGTCTACCTAGGGCAGCAGGGTCCAGGCACTCATGTAATTATGTAAGGTACCATTAAAGTTATACTACTTGTTACTGGAAGCGTTGTGGCCTAATGGCGAAATTAATAAAAAAAATCCCGGGAACATATGTCCTAACGATTGTTTTATAACAATAGGCTTTCGTATGAGGTACTTGTAGACCCAGCAGGTCTCTCTGAATCTGGCAGGTCAATATTTTTCTCATCCATGACACTGACGGTCTTTGTGTCGTTATCTCGACTAAAATGGGCCCTCACACTGCGTCTCTCCAAATGTGTAAATGGATTCCGACAAATTGCTTGGACACCCTGAAATATGTCAGGACGTGATCTGTGATGGACTAGCATCCCATGTGGAAGGAGTAGAAACACTGCTAGTTGTTTCACACTATGGAAACTGACATTACGCAAAAAGTTCGGACAGGTTATTGAAACGTATATCAAGTAAATTTACATCTACAAACGGCATCTGTCAAAATGGTAGCTTAACTGCTTCCTCAAGGTTTTACATATATACCGACGAGAAAAAAAAT
The DNA here is from genome assembly GCF_964199315.1 of Orbicella franksi. Lineage (NCBI taxonomy): Eukaryota > Metazoa > Cnidaria > Anthozoa > Scleractinia > Merulinidae > Orbicella > Orbicella franksi. Next base: position 11,065,288 of record NC_138145.1, on the reverse strand, counting down.
CAACCATTCTCTGACGTATCTCAAGCAGTATTTTAAGTAGAGTTTGCTTTATAAATTTAACTACTGTAAATATTCCGTACACTTAAAAATTTCGGACGGTTTTATTTTCGGACACTTTTTTGTCCGAAATTAAAATTGCCCGAACTTTTTTGGAAGTAGTTTACTCTTAGCGTCCTTCCCCTGTACCTTACTAAACCTCAAAATAACGGAAAATAAGGTTTCTTGTTAGTTGCTGTTACTTTTGTTTTTCAGGATTTATCGTTCGATGTATTCAACGACTGAACGAGACTTGTCGTGACGTCAGAAATGCAGCTCGTATTATCGGGGATCCAAAGCTTGGAGAGAAAATGGAAGAAGCATCAGCAATGATAAAGAGAGACATTGTCTTCGCAGCGAGCCTCTACACCCAATAGATTAGAGACTGCAAATAGAGAAATTATCTTAGCTTGCTGTTAACAACAGGTAGAACACTCGTGGGTAACAGTAAAGGCTTACGCCGAAATCCCAACAGCGCGGAAAACTGACTGAGCCCGCGTGCTGCAGTCGTTTAAACAGTGGAGATGTTGCTTTGCACCTGGATGACATCTTACAGGATCCTACAGGAAGAAATTGTTTCCTATCCCCAAGCTGCCGAGTCAGTTTCTCGCTTCATGCGTAGTGGTTGAACTAACGTTCTGATAGTCTATGGTCGAAAGCAAATACCAGACAGAAAGAATATGTCGAGTCTTCGTCAGAAACATTGCAAAGTAATCTGACGTATCTTATGCATTCGTGCTGACGCGAAACTCGTAGGGCACTGGTTCTAGTTTTGTCTTCTGTCGCAAGACACTCACCCCACCCCTTCCTCCCTCACGTCCTCCTGGACTAATCAACATCACTTTGGACAGTGAACGGTTGAAAATAAACTAACTGACCCTCAGTTTACAAAATGGGCCGAACATAAAGTCTTAAATAATCGTATCCACTCAGGAGCCATAATCGGGGACGGAAACCGTAAGTCCTGGGATCCGCCCGCACCTATGATATGGGACAATTTTTCTATTTTTAGAACAAATTGCGCCATCCTGACGTCATATATCCGCGCGGATCCACGCACATGTCGGGGGCACTCGCGTGGATGTTGTCACGTTGCCTGATCAAGTGGTAAGAGTGGCGATATTATCTTGCAGATTTTTCACAGCGATGGCAGGGAATAAGACAGGGAATAAGAACCAGGGCTCCTATATGTAGTTTTATGCTCTGAGCTAATGGAAAAGGTGAGTTTTTCAGGGTCGAAAACAAGACTTCAATTTCGCGCTGTGAATGAATAATATGTACTCGCGCTAGTTGTACGAGTAAGGTTTTGCGTTTGTTCTGTAAAGAAAAGTTATGTAAGAAAACTCTTTACTCTGGTATCGAGTTAATTTGTGAGTTTCCCAAACAATGCTTAATCTTATTGTTTCTGTTTGTTTGGCGAGTTTGCAAAAGTTTTTGAAAGGCAAGTCTGAGGTGTACAAGTAGCTCATTTGCATAGTGCAGCGCATGCACTTTCAAGTCCGAGGTCGGTGTTTTCAATTGTCAACAAATCTTGACAAAAATTTCTTTCGTTGTGTTTTGTGCTAAGATGCTGCAACAATTTTTACCAACGCCAAAAGGCTGCTAGTATCATCTGTGTTTCTTTAACATAGTGAAATTTTACACTGCGAAAATAAAGTAGACGAGGAGTTTTGATAACTCAACCAGCAAAATCGAAATCGTTATTCGAGTTGATTAAAGAAAGCGTCATCGTAACTTTGCTGATTATTTCTGCGGTATTCACATATTTTCAGCTAAGCTTTTAATATGTTCTCAAACATTTATCAACCTTAAACATATTTAAAAACTAGAGATATTATATGAGTTCGGTGTACGTTTTCAAACGAAAGTGCGGAAGTCCAATCTGTCATGTTTTACTGACTGTACAAAACACGCATCGGCGGTCGCTCTTATTCATGGACAACAGACAATTTATTGGATTTTTACACAAACAAAACTGAGCAGCATCTACAGAGATAAACTTTATTGTCACTTATTGGGTCTTGACAAAACATCAAGCGTTGCTTACAATTCAGGCGAAATTCAAACTTGCAATTATTATTATTTGTTTTTTTTTACTCTTTGGTCGAGATAGACTCTGGCGAAATCTTCGCAAGCATGTAACAAGAGGAGGGAAACTTTGAAGTCCTGAAACGCTGTTATATCCAAATATATCCAACTAGTGTTTTGCTGTGTTTTGGAAAAGCTGTCAATCTTCAACATATGTGAAAATTAGATTGGAGTAATGTGGAGCCCTTGTAAAAGAAGCTGAGGAACACAACTTGGTCAGTGATATAAAGCGGCACATAACTAAATTCGACACTGTCTTCCTTCACTTAAACTGGAGCAGCTTACGACGAAAATACTGAAGTAAACTACCAACAGACATGAACGTGTTGATTTGTGGGCCAAAAGCATCAAACATTTCGGGAATTTCGGACGCCATTTCCCCGCTCTACATCCGCAAAAATCCACGCAGCTTTGTACACGCGTGTGTCGCACATGATGGCGCAATTTGTTCTAAAAATAGAAAAATTGTCCCGTATCATAGGGACAGCCCCAATACCAGAAACGGCGCGCGCTTACGGTCTCCGTCCCCGATTATGGCTACTGATCCACTTTAAGACATGTAAATGAATTTCAGTTTTACTAAACAAATTAACAATGAGCGAGGGCAGTTAATATTTAGTTTTAACACTGAACAAGTTAGACATGAATAACGATCAGTTAGTAAAATCTGTAACCTTATAGTCCTACTATTTCATTTAAAGCGACGAGAAGGGTTAATTTAGCCATCCTTGTTTTAGACAATATACATGTAATGCCGAATGGCCGAAAATGATGCCCTCTTTCTTCCTTGAGCCACCGAGAAAAGCACACTTTTCGTCTGCTCCCCTATCTCCAATTCGGGTCCACATTACTCCTTACCCCACCCCTTTGAGAAAAAAAACCCTCTCGATCTGCCGCTGTTTTTCTTTTACAATCTAAGTCCCTCCAGTTTTGTAGAATAGGCCATTTTACAGTTGTCTGCTCAGTGACCTGGCCTTTGTATGGCAGCGAGGCTAGAGTTGACCTTGTTTTGATACAGACCTCACTGCTTTTGTCACGTAAATGCACCTAGTTAGCATGAGAACAACTTATTTTACACAACAAAAGCAGTGAGGTCTGTATCAAAACAAGGTCAACTCTAGCCTCGCTGCCATACAAAGGCCAAGTCACTGAGCAGACAACTGTAAAATGGTCTATTGAGCTTTACTGTCGGCGATGTAACAAGGTAGTTTAATTATTCAGTGATTAAAATAACGTGGCCACGAACAATGGCATAGTAATTATGACTGACAAATATTTCACGCCAGCCACGTGTACAATTTCTCTTACTTCTTTGATACTACTTTTGTAAAATAGCATTCATTGTTTGGTGAGAACTGCGATTTTCAATGGTTTAAGATAAAGTGACTGCAACCATTGAACTGAATACGGTACGTTTTAAACAATTTTTACTGACCTACTAGCTCGACGGGTTATATTATTCAGTGATTTATTATGTAAATTTTAATTGATTTATTCAAAACTAAAGAAAGGCGATCATTTACGTTCTGTACCCCGTCGATAATCCTGAGAAGTTGCTATGTCCAGGGAGACTGAATTGAAAGCCATCGTCGTTTAGAATGAAGGCAATCGTTGGGTTTTGGGTCCTTGGAATGATTCTCGTCACACTAGCCCAGAAAGGTATTAATAAAAATTACTGGTTAGAAATAATAAGGCCGTCTTTTCACTAAAAGCGTCCAATTTGGCAGCTAATAATTTTTCAGAAGATATTTTTTGAATCAATATCTCGCGCAAAAAAATAACCTGTAACCAGATATATTGTAAAAGTGATGATCAATTAGTTCTATGTGTCCAAGTACTAAACCAAGGTGTTAACTCTCAAGGTGTTTCAGGAAATGAACTTCGGGAAAAACGGGATGAAGAACCCGAGTTGAGCCATAAAAAACGTAGGTTGTTTTTATTTGATATCAATAGCTACATATGAGGTGTATAAAATCCCCTGGATCAAATGGGCTAAATTTCGACAGGGTCTACAATCTCAGGGAACTTTGTATGTCTTGAGCTGGAAAGAACTGCAGTGAAATTAGCGTGGGATTAGTCTTCTTCATATTTCTTATTTCCTTTCTATTCCCAGTCGAATAAATTGGAAAAGGCTCTTCAATATGGAACACAAAGCTAAGCTCTCAGAAGACTGTAAATGCCACGCATAACAAAACGACGCAAGCTAATCAAAAATTACAATTGGGAAAATAATATCGGGGCATGCATATTATTAGGGTGGATTTATAATCTGAGGTATTCTTTGTCTCTTGAGTGGAGAGTGATTCGGCCGGTGAACGTTGCTGCATAGAGGGTTAGTGCAAAGTACGAAAGCTGCCTGAGTTTTAGGTGGGACCCTTTTAGGAGTTCTCGGGATACGGGATACATAGGTAAAAAATTAACGGGATACAGGATATTTTGGGAACAAATTAAAGGAATATGATACATTTAAAACAGATATCTGGAATATCAGGTTGGGAAATTGGTAATTTTTGAAATTGGAATTAATGGATACGGGATATTTAGGCCAACAGTTAATGGGATATGGGATACTCAGACCATCTCTCTATAATGGGGCCTTATTATACAGCGGGATATGCGTCGAAGGAAACTACTTAGCACGCGGAGGCACAAATTAAGAGACTATGGCCGTTTAGTTATGTCCTGTAAATAAAATATCACCTATCTTTGAAACTATGGAAGGATTCTTCGGGAACAAAAAAGTGTTGGTCATGAGTCTGGCCTATTCTACTTCTGCAGCATTACCTCTGCGTTTAAAATTTCGTTATTGGTCACTTTCAGTTGCGTTCGATAGTGCATGTAGTTTTGCACGACTCATTTGATATGCCCTGGAGTTATTCAAATTGACAACGATGCGACTTTGCTTCGTTTTCAGTGGCTGCTAGGAAGTCAGTATTGCCAGAGTGTGAGAACGTTTCATTTTCTTCCCTTTTCACCTTTCACAAAGTAAAAATATTGAGCGGTCGGTCGCATCCTTTTAAAAGTCATTTTTAAAATCGATGTAAAATGATTCAATAGATTGTACCATTATTTTGATATAACTTCACATTTTTGACAAATGGAGCCGGATACCATAGCAATCATTTGTACTTTTATCAATAATGGTAATAGGCTTGAGTGGAGTCCAATTCGGTCTGTAATCATACGAGTGATTAACAAAATCGGACGACCGCGAAGCGGGAGTCCGATTTGTTAATCACGAGTATCATTACAGACTAAATTGGACGACACGATGTCCTCTTACCAATTAATCAAAACTATGACAAAATTCGAGAAACGAACAAACCATCGATTGAACGCTGAACGATTAAACGTCGTTATGAATGCTGAAAAACACAACAGTTTACTCAACAAAGTGCACTGCAACAGCTAGCGCGCGCAAAATGACGCGTACTGTCCAATTACAAGCATGACGCGTACACTGTCCAATTAATGCTCAAATCGGGCTGCTGATAGCCAATCACGTTCGAGAATTTTGTTATAGTTTTGATTAGTTAGGATAAAGTCATAAACATTCGTCTGTTTTTCATGCCATAATTGTACGTTAAATCTTTGTTATTATTTCACTTTCCTCAGCATGCACCTCCGCTGAATCGGCCAGGACTCAGTGTCTAAACGGAGGAGTGTGCTTCGCCGTTGAAATTGGTTCCCATCGGACCGCAGCTTGCAACTGCCAAAACGGTTATGGCGGCACGAGATGCCAATCTCGTGCCATAGATCCAGATATCCTAGGTTGAGAGGCATGTTAATTATTTACAAACACGGTCTCATTTGTGCTTATCCACTCAGGGCGCGTTATTTTTAACTGAAAATAAAATGTGGTACGGTAGAGCTTTCAGAGCTCTTTGTAACTTAACATTTTATCTTCTTTTCGTGTAAAGCTCGGCAAACTGGTTAGCACGGCACAGGTTTTTGGGGCCCAACAAGATTGAATGTAATGGCCGGCACTCTGTCTCGGTCAAAAAATAGTTGTACTCAAGAGAACGAGAAACAGCGGTGTTTACTGTTTACATTTCTACCGGATTATTTATACTAGACATCTTCCCTGACCCATGCCCAACTCCCGGGATACAACTCAACGAGTTCCTTGCATAACTTGACTTTTTCGCAATCTTCGTCCAAACGCAATTTTTGATGTTGACTGAGCGGTTTTTCAAAAATTTTGAAAACGGCTCGATAGAAACGTTCACCTCATATGCTTAGTAATGCAGATAATTTTATTCCAAAGTTTTATCTGTTAACAATGATTCACTGAAATCCTTCCAAATTCAACAATTAAGAAAGCGGTGTTTGAGTCGAGGAGAAAATTCACGGTTTAAAAATAATGCCAAAATGCTCTAGCTAATCGATTGCATATTGCATTCCTCCATGATGCAAACGTAAATGCAGGCACCAAACAGTAAAACCGTAGGCCCAGTTTCTTGCATCTTCTGTGTACCATTGGTGAGCGGGGAACGTTAAAGAAACCACACCCTTGTCGCAAAGACTATGTGACTACATGTATTGCACGGAGATACCAGAGTTATTGTCTGGCCTAGTCTCACGGATTGGTGGTTCACTTAGTGTAAGATCAAAGACTGCTCATAACACAATGTCTAGTCGGTCAATGCATCAATCTGGAATAATCTACTTAGCTTTAAAACGGCATCGCTGAACAATGTTAAAGGAGTCTGAGCTGAGTTTCTGGAAGTAAAAAGCCCTTGAAGCATCCGCTTAGCTGCAGGTTTTGTTCAACAAAATTGGTGTCCGCGTCCGCTTAACAGAGGTGTCCGCTGAATGCAGGTTTATTTTACAGTAGATATGGGAAGAAAATTGTAAAAGGACTTATAGCATTAAGCTGGTGTCCGCTTGTCCGCTTTCACTTTTTATATCAAACTTGTCTTCTGCAAAATGGTATTGCCGGTTTTCAAATGACGTCAGTAAAATTCAAACTACAAAACTATTGATCCTCCTGACATTTTACTTCCATGATGTATGAGAGCAGCTGAAAACTACTATTCACACAAATTTTTGCTCCGAATGGGTTTTTGGTTTTGTGATAGACTACGCTTGAATTTCTGAGCTTTTGCGTGACGCGGCATTTACATGACGGCCGAGAGAGCCGTCATGTTAGTTAAAAATGTGACTTAATCCGGGCAATTTGGCTATCCGAACAGTTCTTGTATTAGAAAAAGTGTTATTTTAATGTTTTTGAGTTCCTCGAGAGATAAATTCACGCTTTTGTAACAAAACTCAGTGACAGATGTTTCTGTTAGTTTCCGGCCGCCATGTTGGTGGCGATCCGGATAGGTACCCGGCATGGCGTCTCCTTACAAATCTCTATAAATTCGGGTGAAAAGTTTCTCCGCATATCTTGCATAAGAAAAATTGCTGTGACCTGAATCTTGGCGAGGGTCTTTTCATATTTACTTTCTTTCTTTTCTCAGATTCTGGGCTTTATCTATTGAACGGTTTTGATTTTTATTTTGATCTATTTTGAATGGCGTGACAATGAAAACCAGCAATAGACACAGACAAAATTCTAGGGAGAATCCGCTGAGCGACGTGAGTGCAGGCGCATGGTTCTGTCACGTTGCACGAAGATCTGCTGAAGACTCGCTGAAGACAAGAAAGACAGGAGAGAGGAGGAAATTATTTGGCGAATTTCATATCCAGAATATTGTGAACTGAGCTCGCTTGTTATGGCTTACTTAGGTCGCTGTTTTATTACTGTACTTGCTCTGAAATATTGTCAAGCAGGTATGTTTGTGATGCTTCCCTCGATTGGCAAGAGTCATTTTCTTTTGTTTACAAAACTCTCTGACGAATTAATACGAAGAGGTCACGAGGTAGGCTGAAGGCAAGTAAAGCTTACATTTATACTGCTAAATTCATGAAGAAAGGCTGAGGCTTATCATTATAAATAGTACTGAGGGAGAAAGCCGGTTTGGTTTCATTATGTCACGTACTTGTAAAACATCGTGTGCAAGCAGTTGGCCTTCGTGTATGTCAAAGCTTGTCCCGAAACGAGAGGAAACGAAATGGGTCATAAACCGGTAGAATGAAAGACATTAACCACATCAGCAGTCAGGGCTATCTTTTTTACTACCAAAAAATAGGAATCTAAGATACAACAAATGCAAAGACCGTAACTTTCGAAATACTTTTGCAAAGAAACCCTTCAAAAGCCGTGAAAAGGTTTATTTTCTTTTTTTGTTTTTTTTTCCAACGCTTTTTACCATGAATTTTGCTTGGGCAGTAATAATTTCTGAACACATATAGTGAGCCAAGAGGGGAAAATGTCGCGTATTGTGAAAAATCTGCGTCTCCTTTGCAGCCGTTATTCGGGTGGTCACGCAATGACTTTCCCAACAAAACGGACGTATTGCGTGACGATCCTGGTAACGGATCAACCTAATCAGCGATTCTGCAGAAGTCGCATTTGAAGGAAACAGTTCTGCAATCTATTTTCGTTTAGTTTGACAGAACACAATTGAATGCAGAAGGAGAAAAATGCATTTCTCTTCATATTAGATACATATCTTGGCATTTCTCTTCTCGTCACACACTACGTAGTTTATTTGCAAAACATTGCTTTCAATTCAATCTGTTTAATAAACCGTAAACCGCAAGCTTCGATTTGAACAGAAGCTGCCACAATTTACGTTGCATAGACGGGGTAGCAATGCACGTCATACCTAATAAGCCTAAGACGAAGAACATCTAGAATTAGAAAATTTACTGTGATCTTGTCAGCTGACAAGTAAATTTACATAACAGGCAGAACAAAGCATGAGATGGTAATGAGGCCTTTGCATCAGACTCATATCAGCTCTCTTGTACAATTTGTTTTGTAGAAGCCAGAGGAATCTCTGTTAAATACGAATCAAGAACATATGACACCCATGGAATGAGGGAAGACATGTTCTGGCATATGATTAAAATCTAAGAAATGACTTCCTAGGTAGAACATTCAGGGAGCTCAAACACATTTGTAAAAGGCAAAAAATGGCAAAATTGTTGCAGGGTTTGTTCTATGACTATCTTACAAGTTCACATGCTCGTACAAAAAAGAAAAAAACTTTTACCATATATCCTTAAAGGTTTATAAGCTCTTTTACCCAATTCATGTCTAACTTGATGCCTCCTCTACGTGATACTTTATGCCTTCTCTGTGCCAATGAGGCAAAATGTAACCAATGGCGTCAGCACAGATCGCCTTATTGCTATTTGCTTCTTAGGTTCAGATTGTGGTCGGAGATACAGAGAGCTACGTGACAAGTCATCAGAACGTAAGAATTTATAAGACACCTCAGCTGCTCTATCAAATCATGCTTACTCTGCGAGGGCCGAAGAAAGGTCTTGATGTAGTAACAGAGACAGCAAGCATTTCCAAACTAATGGCCATGTACTGTGAAGGGATACTGAATGATGAAGAACTTACAACTGACATACAACACGCTGATGTCGTTATCGGTGATGGCTTGTACATATGCTCGTCTCTGATTGCCAGCAAATTCTCCTTACTACATATTGTTGTTGTCTCAAGTACTCTCAGTCTTCCAGCCATGCTTGCATTTGGTGTCCCACTAATCCCTTCTTATGTACCTCAGTTCAAGTCGACTTTTGCAGATGATCTTTCTTTCGTAGAGCGATTGCAAAACATTTATTACTGGATTCTTGTCCACTGGGCTTTTAATTATGGTATGGTACCACCTTTTCATGATCTTAAGAAGCGCTACAATATTACACCACAGGAAACTGTTTATGAGACTCTTGGAAGAGTTGATTTAATCATCTCACAAAAGCCCTTTATTCTGGAGTATCCAAGGCCTCTTTTTCCAAGTAAGTTTCTGTTACGTGATTGTTCATGATCAGGCAGGGATCAGAGGCCATCTAGCTGAAACTGAAGCTACTCAAGGGACTTTTGCATGGATGAGCTATTATTTATTTATTTATTTATTTTTTTTTTGGGGGGGGGGTTGGGCAATTTCCAATAAAATTCCTGCATAGCAAACAATGCTGGGAAAAAATTGAGCAAGGGGAGCCAAGGCATTCCTATCCAGGCCCAATTTTTTATGTTAAAAAAAACTATTGTGCAAGCTATTACGCACCAAAAAAAATCATTGAAAATCTAAAGGTGAGAAAAAAATTCCATCCGGGCCCAGAAAATTGTCCAACCCTCCACCCCTTCAAAAACATGGTCCGTCCCTAAGTGGTAGACACCTTGGTTGTTGCCTTCTATTTCTCTTCGTGTTTGTATGTGCATGTGAATACTAATTTTCCATTTTTTCCTTACCTTCGATTCCTAGACACTAAAGTCGTTGGTCCTCTTCTAGCAGCTCCCGCTAAACCATTACAGGAAGATTTGGAGGAGTTCATACAGAAGTCTGGGAACGAAGGCGTGATTCTGGTATCGTTTGGTACCGTTATGGGAAATATAAACGAGAATATGTCGACGTTACTGGTGAATGCTTTCTCGAGAGTTTCACAAAGAATAATTTGGAAACTTGTTAGAGGTAGATTGTCTGCATGAATTTGGAATTTAAGTCTCAAGTCATACGCAATGGAAATATGGAATAGCACACAAGATTACAAATTCAATTTAGACTGAATATTGTTAAATTAAATGCCTCAATTTCAGAGTTTATTATAAACTGTAATTTCTGTAGCGTGTATAGGAGAATTGCCGGGGGGAGAATTGCTACTATCCCAGGGCTAAATGCCAATCCAACACGGGATAACATAGTATGGTACTATTCTCATATGGAATACCGTTTTATTTTACACCTTACCAGAGAGCACAAAGGTTGAATTAAGCAACAACATCAAAGTGGCATCATGGCTGCCTCAAAACGACATCCTTGGTCACAATAAAACAAAGCTGTTCATAAATCATGGTGGTGGTCATGGATTAATGGAAGCGGCGTATCACGGCGTCCCTATGATTTGCGCACCTTTCTTTGGAGATCAGTACGACAATGCCTACATAGCTAAACGGAAAGGATTCGCCGAGGTCGTGAATTTAGACACGATCACAGCAGATGAGTTGGTAGACATCATCAACAGAGTCATATCAAACCAGAGGTATATAGCCGTATGCTGTTTTGAGAAGCTGAAGCAACTTTTACAGGCAAAACATTTAGGTTACTCTACCTTACCTACGAGCCAGCGATTTTGGTCAGAGGTGTTGCTTAGTAACATCCTCATAATGGCATGTTGTCATGGCAACTTTCAGATTGTCTTTGTATTTAGAAATTATATCACTTAAATGGCGTATTTCTTGATTCATTAACTTATCTAAATTGATAAATGAATGAAAGTGTATTTAATCATTAATATATTTATGCCATATTTGTTGCAATTTTGTGTTCACAGTTATCGCGAGTCCGCAGTCAGACTGTCCAAGTTCGTCAAACTTTTGCCTCGCTCTCCTGTTCAAGAAGCCGTTGACTGGATCGAATACACGCACGCTGTGAATGGATTACCACACCTGCGCCCGCGGTGTCTGGACTTACCGTTCTACAAGCTCTACTTGCTGGATGTGCTGTTAGTGGCAATTATAATGTGTGCAATTTTGTGGTTTAGTTTAAAGTATCTTTGTTCACGATGGCTTGAAATGAAAAGAAACTGGTTTACTGACAAAGACAAGAAACTCTAAAAAAAAAGTACTGTAACTGTACTGTAATTCGTAAATTGGGATTGTTTAGAATGAGAACGTTTGTGATCAGTCCATGATCGTCGAAAGGAGGCGCGGTGATCTCATGGTTAGTCTCCAGCGCTCTAATCCGGATTGAGTGGTCCTCGCCGAGGACATAGTGTTGTGTTCTTAGGAAAGACACACTAATTAATCTCACAGTGCCTCTCTCCACCCAGGTGTACACGTGGGTACCAGCAAAATTAATGTTGGGGGGGGGGGGTAACCCTGCGATGAACTAGCATCCCATCCAGGGGGGATTAGAACTACTCCTAGTCACTTCATGCTACAGAAACTGGAGATAAGTGCCGGCCTGATGGGTCACTTGTCTCATGTGCAGACTTAACCTTTGCCCGTGGTCGACGAAAGCTCTGAGAATAACAAATCCAGTTCCGTCTCTCTCATATCATCATTTTACTTCTTATTCCGGGAATTAAAATAGATGATAAAAAGACGAGACTGTGTATGGTAGGACACCAAAGTTTGTGAACCGTGCTGCGGCAATTAAAATCGAATGCATCAAGCTACTTTGACATTAGAGGTTGTCTTGCAAGTGATAGCAAGACGTGGTATTTATCAAACAAAAGGGAATAAGACCGTAATAACCTTCCGATATAAAATCACTTTTAATGACCAACAGATAATTGCATATAAATCTGGTAAAATGCGATTCTACCACCATGCTTTTCTCAAGGTGAAGTATAGGTGAATCCTTGGAATAAAACTAAAATTGTCCAGAGTAGAGAAAACTAAAACGCTATCGAACTAACTTATTGATTACCTGTTTACAGAGTTCTCCAGGGTAGTAATCTGCTAATGCCTCGAAATGTGTCCAGTAGTAATGGTCAGTAATCCCTGGGATTCATCTGAATTTAGTAAAACAGCATATTATTGTGCAAGAAAGAACATGAAGTGACTCGAGTACACGGTGCAACAACATGCGAAGTGTTGCACACAACAGTACGCCCTGGGTAATTTTTCAATTACGAAACAAAGCTTGCTACTGGTGGAGTTTGGGTCACAGATAGGTTGACTTGAAAGATTAATGATGGGAGAGCTAGCCACAGAAGCGGCAAGCGGAAAGGAAGAATATGCGACTTACATCGATGATTTTGATTCCTCATCGTGTGAATTAACTACAAACCAAGGCATGTAATGATGTTAGGAGTGGCCAGACACTACACGCAACAAAGTCTGCGATGTTGCGTCTTATTTCTTTTTTGCCAAAATCAACATGCTTTCTTCTGATATCTAATTATTTTGAAATGCTCAAACAAACTAATTTTCATTGTAAGTATGTCACAGACTTCAATATCAAAGACCAAAAATTATGTTTATCGTATGACTAAGAAAATTACTTCGGCTGAGAGGAGGCAAATTTTTCAGTATTATCAACTTTTATTACATGGCTGAGGAAGTTACTTCACTGTGATTGGTTGAGAGCAGGCAAATTTATCGCTAATTTTTAATTTGCACCACAGTGCAAATCAACGCGCGCGCGTTCGTCATTTTCTCAGTCGTATAATCAATAAGTAATCGTATGAAAGCTCGCGCAATAAAGGATTTATACTACTCGTGATATTTGAAAGTTCTTTCAAATTGCACTCGCCTAAAGGCTGGTGCAATTTTGGGAGAATTTTCAAATATCACTCGTAATGTAAATCCTAAATAGCGAAGCGCGCGAGTGATTCAGTTAAACTCAGACAAACAAAAGGGAATGGTGGAAGATTGAAAGCTTTTTCAAGCGCGTACGCAAGTGTTCCCCCCCCCCAAAAAAAAATTAAAACGAAAATTTGGCGTTCATTTTCCTCCTATTTCTTTCAGAAAACGCTAATGTTGTGTGACTCTCGCAGGGTTCCAATAATTTGCATTCTATTTTTAGACTTCGCGCGCTTCGTATTAGCGCTCGCATTCATACGATTATATTTGCACTGAACTGTGAATTAATTTTCAAATGTCACTCGTAGGGTAAATCCTTAATTGCATTTACATTCATCTGATTGATTACCAATAGTTATACTAATCAGTTGAAAAAAAATCTGCGTTCGTGCTCAGTTTGTCTTCTCTTTTTTTGAAGAGCCAAATAAACACTTCATTATAACTTTCAACAAGAATGTGATAGCTAAAAAGGTAACAGCTAAGACTAAAAAGGCCAAGAACAAAATATCAAGCAGATATAGCTGATAGAACGGTAGATCAAGGCCCCGTGGTCTGAGATACTGCAAACCACCTTGAGCTTGCGTGTACTCCACCCAGTCAGCGGCTTCTTTGATGGGCGGACGCGGCAATCGCTTGATGGATCTTGATATTCGTTCCGCGGACTCGCGATATCTAGAAGAAAACAAATTGCTTTTTTTAATATCAACTATTTTGGGTCACTACAGGTCTACAACTCCTGAAACTACTCAGTGTTCCTCAACGATATTGTTACACCCGCTCACGAAAATTTTCCACTGAGTAGAGGTATTCCATGTTATATAATAATCAAATGAATGTGTGCGCTCTGATTGGTCAATCAGCTATGGTTTATTGTGCCAGTAAACTCATGGAAATTTCGCGTGTCTTCTGAATTATTATATAAAAGCAATAGGCCACAAGTTTCTATGATTTAATAATAATAATAATAATAATAATAATAATAATAATAAAATATTTATATAGCGCCAATATCCTAAAAGTTCAAAAGCGCTTTACAGTTAGAAATATTAAAAACACTTAAGACAAATAAAGTAAAAATAAAAAAATGTCGCTAAAAAGTTATAAGAATGCTTTCTTAAAAAGGAACGTGTTTAGTTTATGTTTAAAAAGGGACACTGAGGAGCTGTTCTTGATGTCAGACGGAAGAGTGTTCCAAGATTTAGAGGCATGATAAACCACTTGGGATGTTGGAAGAACACTCGCGTTCTTCCAACATCCCGCGTGGTTTATCAGCTTATAAATCATAAAAACTTGTGGTCTATTGCTTAATTAACTGGTAACAAGGGAAACAAAGCTCAGAGAGTGTGTTCCATAGACGAATCGCTACCAACGACTTCCCTTAAAAAATGGGAGTAAAAGAAATAGATTTAATTTAAAATCCCGCTGTACTGTTTTGTCATCAAATACAATACAAGTTAAAACTTCACATAAGCCCATGTCCTTATAGTGTAATACAGAAGAGGGGGCTAATCAATTCAGTGCTTCCTTCGTGTCTGTAATTTAACAGAGTGGAAGTAGTACATTCGCGGGACAAATTTTCATGAGGTTAAGATCCTATTATATATCATTACTATTGTTGTAAGCTCACCTGGGTTGGGTTAACACCTTGCGAATCAGATTAATAAACTCGTCTGCTGACATAGTATCTACGTCCATCACCTCGCCAAACCCAGCGTGCTTTGCGATCCGCGCGTTATCAAACTGGTCTCCAAAAAAAGGCGAACAAATCATAGGGACACCATGGTACGTGGATTCCAGGATTCCGTTGAGCCCTGCGTGACCTATGAATAGGCGCGTCTTGGGATGACCAAGAATGTCGTTCTGTGGTAACCATGACAACAATTTTACATTGTCACTTACTGGAACTTTGGATGTGTCTGTTAGAAGGAAAAACGTTCGGTTGAGTTGGTGCTTTAACAATAATGATAAACTTCGTATTACAAGACGTTAATGTTGAAGTCCAATGAGTTTAGAAAAACATCTTTTCCATCTAAACAATCTTGAATCAATTTGGCCACAACAAAGATAGTGAAATCTCGTTTTACATAGCAGACTTAATCACTTCGTATGACGTCATTTAAAGTCATAAGTAGGCTATTTGCTAAAGCCTTCAGGCATATTGGTTAAATCATCTTGGGTCAAACTGTTTCTGTGGATGTACCTTCCAGATTGAGTTTCCATATGATCGTCTGTGGAAGTTTGGAGAAGGCTTTGGCCATCATTTGCAATGAAGCTTCCTTCATTCCTTCTAATACAGTACCAAACGACACCAAGATCACTCCATCCCCCCCAGTCTCCTTCACGAACTGATCCAAGTCGCTTGGCAGAGGCTTAGCAGGACTGGGTAGGAATGGACCCACAACTTTAGTGTCTAGAAGATAGAATTTAAAAATATTAGTAAGTATTCGGTGGGGGCGCGATGGCCTCATGGTTGGTGCGCTCGCCTCCGGATCGAGCGGTCCGGGTTCGAGCCGTGGCCGGGGACATTGTGTTGTGTTCTTAGGCGAGACACTTTACTCTCATAGTACCCCTCTCCACCCAGGTGTATAAATGAGTACCGGCGAATTTAAGGCTGGGGGTAACCCTGCAATGGACTAGCATCCCATCTAGGGGGAAGTAAAAATACCCCTGGTTGCTTCATGCTACTGAAACAAGATAAGCGCCGTCCTAAAATGGGCCACTTAGCCCGTATGTAAACTTTACCTCACCTTCGCCTAATAAATACTTTAACGGAAATAAATATACAAAGACATGCATACAGGCAGGTAGATAGACAGACAGTCTTTTCCGGTTAAGTTCCTTACTTGGAAGGAGAGGTCGTGGATACTCCAGTGTGAAATCCATCTGACCAATTATCATATCAACTCTGCCAAGAGTTTCTTGTATGGGCTTGTCGGGTGTGATGTTGTGCCTTGTTTTAACCTCGTTGAACAACGGACAGAAATCGTAGATGTAGAAATAATATGTTAACATCCACTGCAACACATTCTTCATTCTGTCCACAAATTTCAGGTCATGTGTAAGAGAAGTACCCCACTGCGGCACATAGGAGGGAGGGGAGGGTAATCCAAGCGCAACCGCCGTGGGTGAAGAGAGAGTGGAAGCAGATATGAGTACATGTGGAAGAGACAACTTATCGGCGACTAAAGACGAGCAGAGATATATTAATTCGCCAACGACAGCATCAGCATGGCTAATTTCTCTAATTAACTCTGAGTCGTTAAGCATTTCATGACAGTAAACTGACTGGATCTTCGGCAGTATTCTTAATAGGTCTGTTACACCCGTAGTTTTCATGCCGGAAGGTCCACTTGATGCCTGAATTTGTCTGTAAATTGCTGCGAACTTGTCATCTTTGAAAACTCGGACATTTGAATCATTTGCGGCGTAACTCTGGGTTGCTCCCAAAAATATCTTCACCTGTGCAAACATGAAAACGTTTCGAGGGTTATCAATAAACTAAATTATAATTAATACAGTTAAAGTAGAAAAATAGCAATACTTCCTAAAGAAGTAAGCCCGTGTATTTGGTGCGATTTCGTGCACGAGTACTTTGTTATTCAACGAGAGCGGAGAAGGAGCAAGGAGTATGTGCTAGTATGGGGAGAGAAAGAAGTTGTAGATCATGTGCGGATTAAACTTTTGGTCCCCAGGGCCAAAAGGTGCATTGCCTTGGAGAGGCTGACGGCAAATGCAAACTATTACGACTACTATAAATCACAAAGACCGTAACGATTGCAAAGTATCCTGATAACTGTTATTCTTGTAAGGATCATTTTGAGCTACGAAGCTAGACGGGGTCTTGGGTTCGAATCTCGCTGAGATCAAGCAATTTTTCTTTGTCTCGTATGGTTCCCCATTTCCTCTCTAGAGCTTAACTGCTCAGAGAGAAATACTTCAGGGCTGAGAACGCAACATAATATTATGCATTCGCAATTCACCATTTCCACATCCCCAATAACACACCTTATTTGCCCCCCCAAATTTTGTACAAGCATTGCAGTTGAGTTTCTCTTGGGACGACTGTAATACCCAGGAGAAATGGAAAACAAAGGTTATGCGCAGAATATTTTTTTTTTTGGGGGGGGGGGGGGGCAAACAAAGTGTATTATGGGGAATGTGGAAATGGCGAATTGCACTCTTTGTAGACCTTAAGGGCTGGTTTTCATTAGGACACAAGCATAAGTCTAAGCCGACATACGCAAACGCAGTAATGACATGTGAGGTACTGTTAAGCAGCGCCTTTTGTTAGGAATTGTCCCAACAAAAGGCACTAATTATCAACTTACCGCGTCTGAAAACCAGCTTTGATAGTTCACGTTAATTAACACAAAGTCTTAGCGCATGTAGATGGAGCAAGCGAATTCTTGCTTTCAGCCAAACTGTGGCATACGACTGGACACAAAAAAGTCTTATTAGTCTTGAGTCGAACGTCTTGATACACTTTGAGAAAGCGAGATAATGAAGTTTACGATCGTGACCGAAAGAGTTTCGAAGAAATATAAAATCGTGGTCCTCGTGAGTGCTCTTCATAAAGGGCGACGCCTTAAAAACAAAGCTCTAAGCCTCTTTAATCCAGTAGAGCAAATGAATACAAAATTTTGCCAAGAGCAGGCTTATAATTTACGTTGAGCTTGGCCCCATGAGGTAAAACTGCAGATGGGAAATCTAACGGTAGGGCTATGAGAAACATGAGACTTCGTTACTACACTTGACGTTACAATAGATACTCAGTTTGTGGGGACCCAGTTTGTGTAATAACGCGATGTTTATTTGATTGGTTAAACATGAAAGTCAGAACGAGGATATGTCATTGCTGTAATTAACACCGTGCAAGTGATTGTAATCTTCACTCATGTCGCACGGAACCCTTAAACGGGCTTAATTTCACTCTATTGGCGGCGAAAATCTGCAAGTAAATAAATTGCACCAAACGAAACTCAGTAAAGCTTTGAACTGAAGTTAATCGATCAGATTTATTATTTGTTTGATCCAGCTTCTCGGAGTCTCTTCTTGCATGCCTTCCGCGTTCAGGCCTACGCGCTTTGGCGAAAACTGAGCCCAACAGTGGCCCTAGCAAAAGCAATATTTAGAATTGCTTATCAGAGCAGTATCGGCATCTTGAGTAAGAGCTACACCCGGCGGCCAATCAACTCAAAATTGCGAGCCTTATGTAAATAACAGGGAAGGCTTCCTTCTAAACTATTGAGAGCGTCTTTAGGTGTACTTCATCACGATTTCAACTGCTTTGTGATCTATTATTTTGCGCTAGCAACCTAGTGGTCCTTAGTGATTACTGGCCTTTCTCACTTAATGCCGATCGGATTAGCAGTTTACAAAGAGAGAGTTCTGTGGACAAAGGCTTAACAAGCGATCAAGGGTCAGCCAACACTAAGTTAATAAGCTACTAAACTTTAATCACAGTGAATCACGAAAATATTCCTTATTTCACACGATGCTTTACTTTTACCGGCTTTACGT
Source organism: Orbicella franksi (assembly GCF_964199315.1). Taxonomy (NCBI): domain Eukaryota; kingdom Metazoa; phylum Cnidaria; class Anthozoa; order Scleractinia; family Merulinidae; genus Orbicella; species Orbicella franksi. The sequence continues at coordinate 11,046,270 of NC_138145.1, read as the reverse complement.
TGCTGTAATGTTGCTAGGATGCAGAGGATCGTTTGAACTAATACAGAAAAATTGTACATCTAATTTGCATACCTGATGACCTCTCTCGGTCAGTTCTTGCCCAAGCCGAGCCACAAACATGTAATGGCTTCTTCCAAACATAGGAAACATGACAAAGTTTGCAGCCAAGCAACTTGAAAGCATTACAAGACACAGCAGCGTTCTAAGTTCCATCATATTGCTGGACGGACTGTTGTTTACTTTTGAGACAAAATATATTCGCTCACGACTGTTGGCACACCTTGACAGTCACGCAATCCCGCGTGGGGCTGGGGGCAAGGGAAATTCGTAATTCGGGTTCAAAGCGGAAAAACGTGATAAGCATGCGCGAGTTTTGGCCTCGCGCCAGTCTCCAAGTTTGAAGAAATTGCGGGAATTTCGTCGATCGCGTAAACAAAAATAGTTACGAACTTTATATGCTTTCTCAATTTTTCCGGTAAGCAGCAACATTTTAACGTCACTAATGGAAAGAAAAGAGGTATTCAGTGGACCTTTACGACATTATTAGAAGATCTTGACTTTGCCGATGATCTGGCCCTACTGTCGCACAGAATACAGGATATGAGGGATAAGACACGAGCCTTGGAGGTACAAAGTGCGAAGGTAGGCCTGAAGATCAATGCCACCAAGACAAAGCTGATGCGTATTGGTACCAAACGTGGTGATGTTGTGTCGGTAGCTGGGAAGCGGGTTGAGGAAGTGGATGAGTTCACATACCTTGGGAGCATTGTAAGCAAGAAGGGGGGCACTGACGAGGACATTCAGGCACGAATTGGAAAGGCAAGACAGGCATTTGCGATGCTGAGACCAATATGGCGATCCACGGCCCTAACAACCAAGACCAAGCTGAGAGTCTTTGGGACAAATGTGAAGGCGGTGCTCTTGTATGGTTCTGAAACTTGGAGGCTGACCAAGGGATTGGAGCAGAAGTTGCAAGTGTTTATCAATAAGAGCCTGAGGAACATCTTGCGGATTTGGTGGCCTAGAAAAATCAGCAACAAGGACCTTTGGAGTCAAACAGGGCAACGATCGATAGAGGAAGAGATAAGACAGAGAGCTTGGGGCTGGATCGGCCACGCACTGAGGAAACCAGATGGACACGTAGTCAAGAGGGCACTAGAGTGGAACCCACAGGGGAAGCGAAAGAGAGGGAGACCCCAAAACAGCTGGAGACGCACGAGAATGGCAGAGTTGGCGGCGAAGCATGTTACGTGGAATGAGGCAAAAGGCACTGCACAAAATAGGGTTAGGTGGCGCGCGCTAGTTGAGGACCTATGTTCCACTTAGGAACGAAGAGGATTAAGTAAGTAAGTAATGGAAAGATGGTGTATTACTTTCTTGGGGAATCAATTTTTTTTCGGACAACATTAACCTAAAGGTTTCCGAACCCTTTATTTCCCCGCGGTATACAAGAAATTTCGGTGCGAAGAGAGATTTTTCCACGGACACTCTTTACGTATTGCGTCCATATCAGTGCACCACTGAATATATAAGCAGGGAGGGGAGCCTTGTTTTCTTAACAGTGAAATGCGGAAAAAAATTCATGCTTACCCATGTATAAATAAATCAACCGAACGACATCCTCGCGTACCTTTTTAGCAGTCCGCCGTTCTTTCCACCATTGCAGCCTGCATTATTACCTGAGCCCACAAGTAGGGCTAGGGATGCGCAGAAAGCTGCACAGTACGTTTTTTCGCTCTGACGTTTAAGGGTCGGGCACGCACGTCGTTTCGGTGATGAGTGAAAACTGAAGATTTTGTTATCCGTTAGGGTGTTCAAGGTGGAAAGCCAACATTATTATAAATTAGCCGTCAAGGGATCGTTTAGTGTTGCAACGTCATACTTTGTTGTTGGTCAAGACCGAACAAGCACACAGTTATTTTTATAGTATCTTTTGGAGTCAAATAACGCTGAGACACGTCCAGGTTATGTAATATAAATTTTCTAACGAGCATCCCCGACAGGACTCGAATCCAAGCTTGGTCCTCAACTGGTCAGCGGTTTGTCATCTTTACCCCGTTGAATTGTTTTGCCTACGCGGCCTGCCTCCTGTTTTAGTAATATTTCATACAGCTTAATCGTATACAGTTAAAACTCACCTATACGAAACAAGTCATATAGAATCTGTTGTCTAAACCTTTTTGTATTTTTAATTTCTACCCCCGTCATACTGGGACTAGGTTGAGGCTAAAATTTGAACTGACAAATTCTTATTTGTTGAGTTGTTTTGAAACTGAAATAAATCAGAGGATCTTGATAGTTTATTTTCCTGTTATGTTTGTAACCGTGATGTTATGTAACGTGCGTTCTGAAGATTATAATATCAGTGAAAAAATGGGGTGTTCCATGGCTTTCAGTTTGCCTTTTCCTTTGGCGAGGGTCTGAACAAACAACTTATTACAGATTTCAACAAGAATCCGCTAACAAATAAAGCAACAACTAAGACTAAGAATGCAAAAAACAAAATATCAAGCAGATAGAGCTGATAGAACGGTAGATCCAGGCCCCGTGGTCTGAGGTACTGCAAACCACCTTGAGCCTGCGTGTACTCCACCCAGTCAGCGGCTTCTTTGATGGGCGGACGCGGCAATCGCTTGATGGATTTTGATATTCGTTCAGCTGATACACGATAACTAGAAAAAAGAAATTGTTTTGTTAATGTTAACTATGTGGAGGAACTACAATTCTACGACTTTCTAACTACTCAGTGTTCCTCAAAGGTATTATGACACCCGCTCAAGAGAATGTTCTGCTGGATAGAGATGTTAAATCCTAATTGGGAAAAGACCAATTCGTTACCTATTGCATGAACGGAAACAAAGCTGAGAGAGACTGCTCCATAGACGAATCGCTTACAACGACTTTCCTTACAAAATGAAGGTGAAAGGAATTTATTTAATTGAAAATCCCTCTATACTGTTTTGTCATCAAATACAATACAAGTTAAAGCTTCATGTTGGCCCAGGTGCTTATATTGTAATAGTGAAGGGGGAGCTTATAAATTTAGGGCTTTCTTTGTTTTTGCAATTACGGAGGCAGGAGTGTATTTGTGGGACCAATTTTCGAGACGTTATTAATAGGACCGTATCATATATCGATATTATTGTTGTATTAAAGCTCACCTGGGTTGAGTTAACACCTTCTGAATCAAACTAACAAAATCTTCCGCTGACATAGTGTCTAAGTCCACCACCTCACCAAACCCAGCGTGCTTTGCAATCCGTGCGTTATCAAACTGGTCTCCAAAGAAAGGCGAGCAAATCATAGGGACACCATGGTATGTGGATTCCAGCATTCCGTTGAGCCCTGCGTGACCTATAAATAGACGCGTCTTAGGATGACCAAGAATGTCGTTCTGTGGTAACCATGACAACAGCTTTACATTGTCACTCACTGAAACTTTGGATGTGCCTGTTAGAAGGAAAACATTCAGTTGTGGTAATTCTTTAACAAGAATGATATAGTTCGCATTATTAGAAGTTAACATTGAAGTCGAATAAATAAGTTAATAAATAAATCAACTTTTTCATCTAAACAACCTTGAATCAGTTTGGTCACGACAAAGATAGTGAAATTTAAGATTACATAGCGGCCTTAATTACTTCTTATGACTTCATCTCAAGTCATAAATAGGCTATCTGCTAAAGGTATATTGGTTAAATCATCTTGGGTCAAACTGTTTCTGTGGAAGTACCTTCGAGCTTGAGTTTCCATATGATCGTCTGTGGCAGTTTGGAGAATGCTTTGGCCATCATTTGCAATGAAGCTTCCTTCATTCCTTCTACTACAGTACCAAACGACACCAAGATCACTCCATCCTCTCCAGTCTCCTTCATGAACTGTTCCAAGTCGCTTGGTAGAGGCTTAGCAGGACTGGGTAGGAATGGACCCACCACTCGAGTGTCTTGGAGATAGAATTTAAAAATATCAATAAATACTTGGTGTGGAGGCTCGGTGGCCTCATGGTTAGTGCACTCGCCTCCGGATCGAGCGGTCCGGGCTTGACCCCTGGCCGGGAACATTGTGTTGTGTTCTTAGGCAAGACACTTTACTCTCACAAGGCCTCTCTCCACCCACCTGTATAATTGGGTACCGACGAACTTAATGCTGGGGGTAACCTTGCGATGAACTAACATCCCGTCTAGGGGGGAGAAGAAATACCTCAAGTCGCTTCTTGCTACTGAAACCCGCCATAGGCGCCGGCCTGATGGGCCACTCAGCTCGTACGCAGACTTACAAATACTAAATAAGTAGTAAGTAAATAAATAAAAAAAGTGAACAAGTAGACATGCAGACAGACAGGTAGATAGACAGACTTTCTTTTGCGGTTAAGTTCCTTACTTGGAAGGAGAGGTCGTGGATACTCCAATGTGAAATCCATCTGACCAATTATCATATCAACTCTGCCAAGCGTTTCTTGTATGGGCTTGTCGGGTGTGATGTTGTGCCTTGTCTTAACCTCGTTGAACAACGGACAGAAATCGTAGATGTAGAAATAATACATTAACATCCACTGCAACACATTCTTCATTCTGTCAACAAATTTCAACTCATTTGATAGAGGAGCATCTACCTGCGGCACATAGGAGGGAGGGGAGGGTAATCCAAGCGCAACCGCCGTGGGTGTAGAGAGAGTGGAAGCAGATATGAGTACATGTGGAAGAGACAACCTATCGGCAACTAAAGACGAGCAGAGATATATTAATTCGCCAATGACAGCATCAGCACGGCTAATTTCTCTAATTAACTCTGCGTCGTTAAGCATTTCATCACAGTAAACTGACTGGATCTTTAGCAGCATTCTTAATTGGTCTTTTATATCCATAGTTTTCGTGGAATGTCCTCCTGATGCCTGCATTTCTCTGTACATTGCTGCGAACTTGTCATCTTTGAAAACTCGGACATTTGAATCATTTGCGGCGTAACTCTGGGTTGCTCCCACAAATATCTTCACCTGTGCAAACATAAAAACGTTTCGGACACTTAAAGTCGAAAACTAGCAGTACTACCTAAAGAAGTGAGTCCATCTAGCTGGTGGGAATTTGAGCGCGAGTACGGAGTACGACGGAGTATTCAACGAGGACGGCGAAGGAGCGATGAGAATGGGGAGACAAAGAAGATATAGATCATATTGATAATCATATTTTAATTAAACTTCTAGTCCCCAATACCAAAAGGGGAAAGTGTCTTGGAGTAGCCTGTGAACAGGCTCTCTAGTCGAGGATGGGGCGAAGAGACAGCGGGGGGAAAGAGAATAGAAGAGAGGGGAGGGGAAAGAGGACGGGAAAGGGAGGGGGTGGGGATGGGGAGGGGGGTGAAAAGGAGTCAGTTTCTTCTTAGCCCTTCCAGCTGCGACCAGACCCTTCCAGCCGGAGCCTGTTCACAAGATAGAGGAAGCGAGACTGACGTCAAATATAAGCTACTACGACTTCTACAAATCACAATGACGCTAACGTTTGCAAGCGTCCTGATAACTGTTATGTTTGCGCATTGTGCATTGCATTGCATTGCATTTCATTTTTAATTTTATGTCAACGGAAATATCAATCTTATTTATTCATTACTCTTGCAGTATAATTCATTCTGGGCTTGCGGTGAATCAAGCGTTTAGCAAGGATTTTGTGAGTGGCCGTCTAGTAAGAAATATGACGCCGAAGGCCCTATTATTCCTCTAGGGAGGTCTGGGGCATCCCCTCCACAAAGTCTTGCAAAATTGAAGCGTTTCTGGTGCGTTTTCCACGATTTTCAGCCAATAAATTTAATGTATCGATCGAACTTAATTGATTATTTGGTAATGGGTCGTTTACTTCATTCTTCGTTTACTTAATGCATCAGTTGTGTTAACATTTCCATGACTGTCTTTGATTCCAGCATTTGTCCAACGTTGGTCTTGGTGACTATCTTAGGGGAAATGTCACGGTTCGACATGTGTGTGCACATCTGTGTCCACAATCTTAATTTATACATTTCAGTTGTGAAATCATTATGTCTATCCAGACTTTCAGAACACAGTATGTACTATCAAAAAGGATGGCTGTTTATTTATAGCACATGGGGTTTTTCACTTTTACATGTAAGCTATGTTATCCATAAAGGTTTTTATGCAAGGATGTTTGGCCTCCAGTATCCATGATAAGGTTGCAGCGCACAAAGTGCATCAGCCTTGAAAGGGAAAAATGGTTTTCCTAGTTGTAGAGAATATCGGGTGAAGGAGGATTCCACCTGGACCAAGTAAACTGCAGTATAAAGTGGCTGCCAAGGTGCCCTTCAGGCGGGTACAGTTTGTACCCCGACAGTGCAATTCACACAGCAGGAATGTTTTCTTCCCGTCTTCTAGCTTCTTCTTTCCTGAATTTTGTTTTTGTATTTTTCCCGCCCGCTACCATCACTTTAATTAACACAGTCTTAGTGCATGTCGAGAGCTGGCGAATTCTTGCTTTCAGCCAAATTAGCATGTGTCTGGACAAAGAAGGTCTCGTAGCCTCAAGTCGAACGTAAAGCGAATACTGAAGTTCGCGATCGTGACCGAACGAGATTCGAAGAACGATAAAAGGAGCCCTGTTCACAAAGAGACGCCTCAAAAACAAAGCTCTAAGCCTCTTTAATCCTGTCGAGCAAACGAATACAAAATTATGCCAAAATGAACTTGACCCCATGAGAATAAGCTGCAGATGGGAAACCTGGCGGCAGGGCTGTAATTTGTAAGACTGCGTTACTCCACCTGACGTTACTCTAGATACTCAGTGTGTGTGATAGGAGTTTGTGTGATAGCACGACTTGATTGGTTAAATAGTACAGTCAAAACTGACGAAGCCACGTGATTGTTGTAATTAGCACCGAGCAAGTGATTGTAATCTTCACTCATGGCTAAATAGTATAAAGAATTCTACTGGTGGCGAGGATCCGAAAAAAACATTTGTAGGAGAGCACCAAACGTAACTTTAAGTTTTGGTTTAAAATTTGGTCCAGCTTCTTGCCTTCCGCGATCAAGCTTACACGTTTATGCGAAAAGTGAGCTCAACAGTGGCCCATATCTAAACAATATTGAGGATTGTCTATCAGTATCGGGATCTTGAGCAGAGTCACACCCGCAGCCAATCAACTGAAAATTGTGAGCCTAATGTAAATAACTGAGAACGCTTCCTTCTGAACTATTGAGAGCTTCTGTAGGTGTACTTCATCACAGTTTCAACTGTTTTGGATCTATAATTTTGCGCTTACACCTCAGTGATTGTTGGCCTTTCCCACTTAATGCCGATCGCCACCAACTTTAAATTAACAGTGTACAAAGGGAGGGTTCTGCAAACAAAGGCTTTACAAGCGAAATGTTTCATAAAGGGTCAACCCGTACTAAGATAATAAACTACTAAACTTAAATCACTGTTAATCACGAAAATATTCCTTATTTGACACGATGCTTTACTTTTCTTGACTTTACGTTGCTATAATGTTGCTAAGATGCAGACGATCGTTTGAGCTAATGCAGAAGCTGGAAGGATGAAATATTGTACACCTAATTTGCATACCTGATGACCTCTCTCGGCCAGTTCTTGCCCAAGCCGAGCCACAAACATGTAATGGCTTCTTCCGAACATAGGAAACATGACAAAGTTTGCAGCCAAGCAACTTGAAATCCTTACAAAATACAGAAGCGCTCTAAATGCCGCCATATTGCTGGACGGACTGTAGTTTACTTTCGAGACAAGATATCTGCTCACGACTGTTGTCACACCTTGACAGTCACGTAATCCCGCGTGGGGCTGGGGGCAAGGGAAACTCGTATTTAGGTCGTATTTAGGGTTGGGCCGGGCAGCACGTCTTTTCGGTGAGGAGTGAAAATTGAAGATTTTGTTATCCGTTAGGCTGTTCAATGTGGAATGCCAATATTATAGCTGGATTTCACATGACGTCACTAAAATTTAAACTACAAAACTATTGATCTTCCTGAGATTTTACTTAAATGATGTATAAGAGCAGCTGAAACCTAATATTCATACAAATTTTTGTTCCGAATGGGCTCTTTGTTTTGTGATACCCTACGCTTGAATTTCTAAGCTTTTGCGTGACGCGGCACTTACATGACGGCCTAGAGAGCTGCCATGATGGTTAAAAAAATAACTTATTTCGGGGAACTTGGCTATCTGAACAGTTCATGTCTTAGAAAAATTATTATTTTAATGTTTTAGAGTTCCTCGAGGGATAAATTCACGCTTTTGTTGCAAAACTCAGTGAGAGACGTTTCTGTTGGTTTCCAGCCGCCATGTTGGTGCCCATACGGATGGGCACCAGCACGGCGTCTCCATACAAATCTCTATAAATTTGGGTAAAAAATTTCTCCGCATATCTCGCATAAGAAAAATTGCTGTGACCAGAATTTTGGCGAGAGTCTTTGCATATTTACCTTCTTTCATTTCACAGATTCTGGAATTTATCTGTTGACCGGTTTTGATTTTGATTTTGATCTATTTTGAATTGCGTGACACTGAAAACCAGCAATTAGCCGTCAAGGTGTCGTTTAGTGTTGCACCGTCATGCTGTGTTGGTGGTCAAGACTGAACAAGCATACAATTATTTTTAAGTATCTTTTGGGGGTCAAATAACGCTGAGTCACGCCCAGGTTGTTCTCCTTTAGGGATCTAATTTAAATTTTCCTCGACCTCGGGAATCGAATCCAAACCAGAGTTTGGTCCTCAATTGGTCAGCGGTTTCTCATCTTTACCCCGTTAATTTATTCCCCCCATGCAGCATCGAATCCTGGCATGTAATGTTGCAATCTACTTCAGCAATATTCCATACAGGTTACTCATATGTAGTAAAACCCACTTATACGAAACTAGTCATTTAAACCCTGTTGTCGAAACGTGTCGATATTTCAACCCCCATTATACGTACAAGGACCAGTTGAGGCTAAAAACTGATGAGTTCTTTTTTGCTGTTACTGCGGATAAAGAACCTGAAATTAATCAGAGGATCTAGACCGTGAAGTTATACAACGTGCGTTGTGATTGGTTGGTTACATATTTTGTACTAGACTGTAGTGATACTGTTCTGTTTGGCTTACATATTGGTTAATGTAACTTGGGAGAGCCTGATGCAACAATTTGAACGTAAAAAGTCGCTTCAGGCTTGGGCTCTCACAAACGTTGCGACAATTTGCAGCAAGTTCACGCGCGCGTATTTTCTTCTTTGAGGACGTTCGTTCGAATCTTTCACGTTAGTGCGTGGCAGAAATGTACGAAAAACAGTGGTCGTCGAATTCGTTGAAAATATTCTTCAAAAGTATTTATAATAAATCTCTGTTGCCATGGTCAGCGCGTTTCCCTTCAAATGAAGGCCCTGGGAACAAGTTTGGAACATTAATGATGTTCTGAACAGGCAGCAACGCAAACCGAATAATCCAACCACTAGAGTCCCTAAAAAGGAAATAATCTTAGTTCTACCTTATTAAGGGGTACAAAGCAAAATTGTTACCAAACAACTGAAAACCTGCATTAATAAGTTTTATGGCTGCATTAATCTTAGGGTTATTTTCCAAAGCCCTTATCGAATCAAGTCTTTATTTCCCTTCAAAGTTAGGACCAACCGTTCCCAACTATCAAAAGTTTTGTATAAGGCTAATTGCTGGGACTGCCAGGATTTCTACATTGGAAAAACAAAACGTAGATTGCATGACAGAAAAACTGAACATTTTAAAGCGATCACGAGTAGCTGTCATGCTTCTGCTATTGCAGACCACGTCACGTCAACTGGTCACAACTTCAAATGGGACCACTTTGATGTATTAGCAAAAGGTCGGATAGATACACATTGCAAGATAAAAGAGACTCTGCTAATAAGGGAATTAAAACCCACCCTAACTGATAATGTAAGCAGCGAAAAGCTTTATCTTTATTAGTTTGCATCGTTTATACGCAAATCTTTCTCAGCTTCTGTCATTGTTATTGTTAATTAGTTACCTATTTCAAATTTAAATTTAGTTGTTACTGACTTCTATTCCTAACGGTCACTTTTGAAGATGTATGTTGAAACATACGAAACGTCAAGTAAATGAACTTTGTTTTTTAACATGTGTTTTATTGCCATGTTTATCGCCGCAGTTTGCATGTTATTTCTTATCAAGTTTGGACCACTTTAAGGGCCGATTTACACGGTACGACTTTCTCGCATGCGACAAGCTTACGACAGGCCTACGACCCCGGGGGGGGGGGGAACTTTGGGAATTTCTGGGTGGGGATGTGACGCTAGGACCCTGGAACCCTTAGCCTATACCAGAGCTAGTTCAACTGAATCTTGCTACCCTATGGGACCGTTAATTTTTTATGAGGGAGGGGGGGGGGGGGGGCTGGTGGGATTTGGGAAGCACCATTTAAAAATCGCATGGCCCCCCTCAGCTTACCAATTTTTTCACATGGCCCCCCTTTATAGCGGTCATTTTTTGGGATGACCCCCCCCCAAAAAAAAATTGAACAAACAATATTTAGATTTCAACTTTTTTTAATATTTCTCTATTATCCCCCTACTTCACGTTATTGTGCTCACTATGAAGACAATATTTACAATCGCTATACGACAGAGAGCTATTGTTTAAAAAACAAATCAAAAGAAAGAGAAGTCAATTTCGGATCTCCTAGTTATGGCTCGCCCTGAGCGTGTGGCATTTGGCCTCTCATTGGCATCTTCCTCATCTGAACTGATGAATGCAAGAATGACGTCACTTGAGTCATCTCCCCCAGAGTCAATGGCATCACTGTCATACTCATCATTGTCACTTTCATCCGTTTCACTGCTGTCAGCACTTGCCCTGTTGTCATTTTGTGTCAATGTCCTGGCATTTCTCAGTGTTGGTTGGCCAGCTCTGAGAGGACTCTTCTGCTGCAAGCATGAATGTCTTACAATTGCCTTTACTTTCTCACTCTTGCTGCTTTTCAAATGCTGCTTCAGCCCGTGGTGGTTTGAGTACTTGTTTAGTTCTGGAACACGTAGCTTTTTAAGCTTGGTTAGATCTTCGCACAACTCAGTCCAAGGATAATCCTCCTCCCTACTTAACTTTGCCTTTTCTTCTGCTCTCTTTTTCCTTTTAAATTCCAGCAATTCAAGATGCTGAAGATAATCCACCACAAACTTCGATTTGACAATAAACTTATCTGCAAATAGAGCAACGCTCTCAGGGTCAGATAAAACCAGCCTGCCACTTCCATGCTCTTTCTTCTTTATATTGTTAATCCAATCGGGGAAAGAGCGCATTACTACATGAGCATCATGAAAGAGGCTCATTCCAAAATGCGCAATAATGGCGAAAGCGACGAGTCGTTTAAGAAAAGGTTTACAGCTGAACGATCAAGGCAGTTTGACATCTTACAAGCGAAAGAAGCAATCTTTGTAAGTGCGGATGGCTGTTCAGAAAGGGCGAGTGAGTTTTCCGTGCAAGGGTACCAGTTGAAGCCCAGTGATGGAAGAAAACTGAACTTCTCCATCAAAGAGCACAGAGCAATGGTGGAAAAGTTGAATGTCATAGAGAAAGATGTAAAGGAACACGATTCCACACTCTTTCAGTCCAATGGGCTTGCTTTAAAGCAGGGCGAAGAATTTGTCCATAGTTTTAATGTAAAACAGATCAAATGTACAGAAGCTAAGTTGACGAAGGTCACGCAGGACATGGAACCACTAGAAAATAAGAAGAGCAATTATAACAGCATATTCAAAGGCATACTCAAACAGCACATCAACAAAAGGAGAAGGAAAAAAGAAAACCGCAGAAAGTCAAATGAAAGAAAGAGGAAGCGGACTGAAAACAACGCCCAACGAGTTTATGGAATCTGTGTTGGAAACCCGCTAGGAAATAATCTTCCACAATGCCTTGTGTACCCTCCTAGAACGGCCGTCCCGGAAGAGTTTTTTAAAGTTGAGGATGTTGCCACGTCGAAGGGAGGAAGGGAATTATTTCACCAATGCTGCAAGAAGCAGAATCACCACCAACCTTGAGCGGGAAGTCAGAGATTATGTTTACACCTTCATGTACCCTGAAGAGTTCACTCTGACGGAAAGCATTGCTGCTTCTTGCAGCATTGGTGAAAGAGACTCCCATAGCAGCACAAGCAGCGACGAAGAACTCGACGACAGCGGAGATGAAGATGAGTGCCAGTGAAAGTTGCATTCGAAAATAACAGTATTAAATACTTCTTTTCAGTAGCTACAAATGCTTTTTGTCGCCAAACGTTTTTTTAAAGCAAAAGGAAAGTTTGTAATAAATTTGTATCCTGCCTTCTATGTTTATTCTATAGCAATTTTTTTTATATTCAAACATCATGCCATTTTAAAGTTTTACTAAAATATTTCACGTGACCCCCCCTTTTCCCCTTATTTTTTTGGGATGGCCCCGCCTCGAAAGCCATTTTTTTCGCATGGCCCCCCCCCCAAATCCCACCAGCCCCTCCTACCTTATAAAAAATGAACGGTCCCTATACTAGAGTAAACTCCCCAAATCCCCCCATCTATCGACACTATTGAGGCTTTGTGTAAATTTAAACTTACCGATTTGATTTTTTTTATATTTTCGAGTGGCAATTCCTGGTTTTCTTAATCTAGATAAAATCTTCAACCAACGTATCAGTTTTGGGAAAAATGATACCCTATTCTAGATCCAAACGCTCTGATATATATACCCTATCTTACAGTAAACTGCTTGAAAACCATACCCTTCACAGCGGCGCATACCTATATAGCCCATATATGGCAGTGCCCCCCCCCCCCGGGCCTACGACATGAATTGTCACTTGTAAATCAAGCCTACAACTCGCTTATGACTGTTGTGTACGTCAAAAAAATGTCATAGGATTTTAAAACATGTTTTAAAACGCTGCGACATTCGTAGCCGGAATCGATAGAAAATGGCGTATTTTGTGACAAATTTCTACTGAGCAGGGGACGAGGGTGAAGTTTTTCTTGCGTCAGAATGGCGGACGAAATTGTTGTTGACTGATTGACATAAACTCGTTTCTCGAAAAGTACTAAACAAATTAAAGTGAAAAACAGCTTGTTAGAAAGTTTTTTCAAAGCGCAGGAGAGCTAAAATATTTGTTTACCGTTTGTTAGAACTTTGTAAGTGAAAATGTCGTGCGCGTGTAAATGGTCCTAAGTCATGTCGTGGGCCTGTCGTAAGTTTGTCGCATGCGACTAAGTCGTACCGTGTAAATCGGTTCTAAGAAGATTTAGGTTTAGTCACTGGGTTAAACTCATTAGTACAATGAGGCACGTAAGCCCGTAATTTTTCTTTGTTTCTCAGGGTCTAAAAATCAAAACTTTATTCTTCTAAGTTCTAGAAAGTTCAAAGGGCTGTCTAGTGCTGCCTAGAGATTACATTATCACTGAAAAAAATGGGGTGTTCCATCGTCTTTAGTTTGCCTTCTCCTTTTCTGAGGATCTTGACAAACAACTTATCACAGATTTCAACAAGTATCTGACAACAAACAAAGCAACTACTAAGACTAAAAATGCCAAGAACAAAATATCAAGCAGATAGAGCTGATAGAACGGCAGATCCAGGCCCCGTGGTCTGAGATACTGCAAACCACCTTGAGCCTGCGTGTACTCCACCCAGTCAGCGGCTTCTTTGATGGGCGGACGCGGCAGTCGCTGAATGGATTTTGAGATCCGCTCCGCCGACTCGCGATAACTAGAAGAAAAGAAATTGATTAGTTAGTTTTACTTATTTTAAAGCTTCTCAGTATTGTTGCACTGCTTTATGGGGACTTGTCGCTGGTAACGAAATTAAATCAGTCAATAGACCAATTTCTATATTTTAAAATTCAGCCTAACCAGGAGCCATAATCGGGGACGGAGACCGTAAGCGCGCGCCATTTCTAGTATTGGGGCTGTCCCCATGATATGGGACAATTATTCTATTTTTAGAACAAATTGCGCCATCGCCTGCGGCACACGCGCGTACATGCTGCGAGGATTTTTACGAATGTCGCGCGGGGGAAATGGCGTCCGAAATTCCCGAAATTTTTTATGTTTTTGGCCCACAACTCAACGCGTTTACGTCTGTTGGAATTTTGCTTTATGTATTTTCGTCGTAAGCTGCTCCAGTTTGAGTGAAGTAAGACAGTGTCGAATTTAGGTATGTTCCGCTGTAAGCTTATATATATCGCTGACCAAGTTGTGTTCCGACGGATGCTTCTTTTACATGAGCTGTACATTACTCCACTTTAAATTTCACATATGTTTAAGATTAACAGCTTTTCCATTGTACAGCAAAAAACTAGCTGGATATATTTAGATATAGCAGAGCTTCAGGACTTCATACTTTCCTAGCTCCTCTTCTTACACGCTTGCGAGGAATTTGCCAGTCTATCGCGACCGAAAAGTAAAACAAAATAATTGCTAGTTTGAGTTTCGTCTGAATTGTAATCAACGTTTGATGTTCCGTCAAGGCCCAATAACTTTACGTCCGTAGATACTGCTCAGTTTTATTCGTGTAAAGATCCAGTAAATTCTCTGTTGTCGATGAATGAGAGCGCCCGCCGATGCGTGTTTTGTACAGTCAGTAAACATGACAAATTGTACTTCATCCGCACTTTCATGTGAAAGCGTACATCGAACTCAAACAATAACTCTATAGTTTTTAAATATGTTTAAGATTGATAAATGTTTGAGAACATATTAAAAGCTAAGCTGAAAATAAGTGAATAAAGCAGAAATAATCAGCAAAGTTACGATGACGCTTTCTTTAATCAACTTCGAATAACGATTTCGATTTTGTTGATCGAGTTATCAATACTCCTTGTCTATTTTCATTTTCGCAGTGTTAAACTTCACTATGCTTATGTTGAAGAAACAAATATGATGTTAGTAGCCTTTTTTGCGTTCGTAAAATTTGTTGCAGCATCTCAGCACAAAAGATAACGAAAGGAATCTTTGTCAAGATTTCTTAACAATTGAAAACACCGACTCGGACTTGAAAGTGCACGAGCTGCACTATGCAAATGAGCTAGTTGTACGCGTCAGACTTTCCTTTCAAAAACTTTTGCAAACTCACCAAACAAGCAGAAACAATAAGAAACCATCAAAACAGGTTTTGGTTATGATTAACCATTGTCTGAGAAACTCACAAATTAACTCGATACCAGAGTAGAGAGTTTTCTTGCTATATTCTACAGTCAGAACAAACGCAAAAACATACGCGTAATAAGTTACAACTAGCGCGAGCAGATCTTATTATTCATTCCCAGCGCGAGATTGAAGTCTTGTTTTGACCCTGAAAAACCCACCTTTTCCATTAGCTCAGAGCATAAAACTACATATAAGCGCCCTGGTTCGTATTCCCTGCCTTATTCCCTGCCATCGCTGTAAAAAATACGCAAGATGATCTCTCAACTCTCACCATTTGATCATGCAACGTGACAACATCCACGCGAGAGCCCCCGACATGTGCGCGGATCCGCGCGGATATATGACGTCAGGATGGCGCAATTTGTTCTAAAAATAGAAAAATTGTCCCATATCATAGGTGCGCGCGGATCCCAAGACTTACGGTCTCCGTCCCCGATTATGGCTCCTGGCCTAACACAATAGACCTCAGCACGAGGCTCTGGGGAATAAACCCCACAAACTCTGTAGTTATTCCGCAGAGCCTCGCACTGAGATCTATTGTTTTAGGCTGAATTTTGATATGTCGAAACTGGTCTATTCCGAGTTGCTTTTACCTGTTTCAAAACGAGTCTTGGTGCACAACCTTTCACATGGAGATGAGATTTTCTTGCGCGTTCATTTTCTCGCAAATCAAACTCATTTCCATTGAAAGGTTGTGCACCAGGACTCGTTTTGAAAAAGAGATAAAAAGCAACTCGCAAATGGCTTATTAATTCCCTGTTCACACCAAAATACCTATATTCAAACCCGATCAATTAATTTTTTCATCGATGCAATAAGAAGAACTTTACCTCAGAAGAATTGTTTGAAGGGGTATACGGAGTACAGAAGAGCAAAAGTGTCTTCGCTGATAAGGACCTCTATCTCAAAACAAGTTCTACGTTTTAATATCGTTTCTTAAAACGTAAATCTAAATATAAGTCCATGGTCTTATGTTAGAAGAACCAATTGGCAATTGCTACTAGAAGAGTTAATACGTCTGTACTTCGGGGAGCTTATATTTGCCGGGGTTATTTTTATAATACTCACCTGGGTTGGGTCAACACCTTGTGAATTAAACTAACAAAATGTTCTGCTGACGTAGCCTTTAAGTCCAGTACCTCAGCAAACCCAGCTTGCTTTGCCATTTGGGCGTTAACAGGTTGATCTCCAAAGAACGGCGAACAAATCATAGGGACACCGTGGTACGTAGATTCATATAACCCGTTGATCCCTGCGTGTGCTATAAATAGGCGCGCCTTGGGATGGCCGAGAATGTCGTTTTGCGGTAACCATGACAACACTTTCACGTTTTCACTCGCTGA
Source organism: Orbicella franksi (assembly GCF_964199315.1). Taxonomy (NCBI): domain Eukaryota; kingdom Metazoa; phylum Cnidaria; class Anthozoa; order Scleractinia; family Merulinidae; genus Orbicella; species Orbicella franksi. The sequence continues at coordinate 11,029,777 of NC_138145.1, read as the reverse complement.
GACTTTTGATGCGTCTGTTAAGTTAAGGAGAAAAAGGCGTTCAGCAGTTTTTTTTTAGTGATTAAAGCAAATGATGTACATGGCGTTTTCATTGGTTAATGCTAGTTTTCATCTAAGGAGATGATTATACTGAGAGGACTTTTTGACGTCGAGAAACAGCATTGTCACATTTTCCTTCAAAGCTTTTAACAAGTGTGAATAACTTAAGGTTTCGCGGACCGGTCGGTCCTTGTTTTATGTTTTACAAAGTGATCATGTCATAGACGAATTGAACGCAATAAACTACCTCTTGTTAATTAGAACTTCGTTTTATGCTGATTCGTAAATTGAGTGTACACAAGACCAGCCAATGTAAGTGTCTCCTAATTTACAATCAACACGATTCAGTCGTCATGAATGCTTTCACGGAATATCCTGTTCAAGAAAAAGCTTGCATATATACAAGAATGCTTAATCCCAGCAACTGGTTTCTGTAAATCATAAACGAAACCATTTTTAATTATCATCTTAGGTCAAACTGTTTCATACCCTTCAGCGTAAGTTTCCATATAATCTTCTGAGACAGTTTGGAAAATGCTTCAGTCATCATTTGCAGTAAGGTTTCATCGAGCTCTCCCACCACTGTACCAAAGGATACCAAGATCACTCCTTCGTCACCAGCCTCCTGCATGAACTGATCCAACTCATCTGGTAGAGGTTTGGGAGGACTGGGTAGGAATGGACCCACAACTCGAGTGTCTTGAAGTTAGAAATTAAACGCAAAATGGATAGAGAATAACACATAGGCGCGCAGATATGGAATGTCTTTTCGAGTGTTCAACGCGATATCTCTTCTATGGTTACTTCTTACTTGTAACACTTGCCCCAAGTGTTACTGCCGACGTTAATACTACTGTTCAACTATACGAAGATGGTACAAAATGCTACAGATCTCAGTATCTTTAATGATTCTAATGGGCGACAGTTGCAACGTGAATTATCAAGTCTAAAGAGCTGGAGTTCAGATCACTTGCTGAGTTTTAAACGACTAATAAGTCCCAGCGCTTCGTACGTCATTACAAAGAAGAAGAAAGCTCTGCAGACATTGTACATTGTGAATGGGTCGCAAATCAAGGATGTAACATGTAAGAAAGATCTTGGTGTTCTTATCTCCTCAAACTTATCATGGGACGATCATTTTGAACTTCTTGAATCAACTGTCAGCAAAGTAAGTTAAATCATTTACAAAACACACACAATGAATGTGATCAAATAACTCTGTTGAATCCTTCTAACCCTTAAGCTCACCCATAATGAGAATACTCATTATAAGTCTGGTCCTTACACAAAAGGAAAAATTGTGGTTTTTGAGCAGGTTCAAAGCTATACAACTGAAGGTATTTTGGAATGTGACTGAAGTAGTTAGATTATCCAGAACGTTTAGTTAAACGAGGTTTTTTGAGTGCAGACGGGAGATATTAGACTTGATGTTTTTTCCTTCAAATCCTCGTAAATAAATAGACAAGAAACTAAATAAAAAATAGATTAATTAATAAACTTTGAGATCTACGCGCAGATACCACGCCATAAAGAGGGCAGGCAGCATTATTTCGCAGTCCTGAATTATTTTGAATAGCATACAATTTAATTTAAAACTAAGGTACGTACTAGGAAGTAGAGGTCTTGGGTGGCCCTCTAAAACGAAATCCATCTGACCGAGTACCAAATCAACTCTCCCAAGCGTTTCATATATGTTCTTGCTGGGTGTGATGCCATGCTTTACCTTGAGTTCGTTGAACATCGGACATAAATCGTAGATGTAATGCACGTACAATAACAGCCATTGTATCACGTTCTTCACTCTGTCCACAAATGTCAACTCTTTTGTAAGAGAAGCACCCCATTGCGGCACATAGGAGGGAGGGGAGGGTAAACCGAACCCAAGCCCGGTGGGTGTGGAGAGGCTAGTTGCAGATATGATTACATGTGGAAGGTCAAATTTATCTGCAACTAATGCAGAACACAAATACAGTATCTCGCCAACAACAAGATCTGCATGCCTAATTTCTTCCATGAACTCTGCGTTGCTAAGCAAGTCGTCACAGTAACAGGACTGGTACATCAACAGATATCTCAACTGGTCTATGTCAGGCACTGCCATGATATTACTCGAAACGACCTCGGGTGGGTTTCTGAATAATGCTGCGATCTTGTCGTCGTTGTAAACTCGGGCGATTGAGTCATTTGCGGCGTAACTCTGCGTTGCTCCTACATATATCTTCACCTGTGCAAACATAAAAACGTTTCGTGGAGTTAGTACAGACCATGTTATAACAGATTAAAAGAAACCAGGATATCCCACCATTGCACGAAAACATTTATACATCCTTTACTCATGGCTTTTCCAAAGGAGGCTTTTCAAAGACAATAACTACTAAAAGTTAATATTACCACAAACCTTGAAATAAAGCTTAGACTTCCTCGAAAAAAAAGTTCTGGAAAGTCTGTGGCAAAATGTAAGTTACTACTTGCAACAGAAAAAGTAGCACAACTAACAAAAATCAAGAATGTGATGATATTTATGGCAAAAGTTGCGATATGACTTTTATTTTTGCGAGGAGTAACCAAATCTGGGCAGTACAAACCAGACCGGATTGACCGGTTAAACTTTGGTAAAGGAATCTATTCCACATTAGTAGAAATCTTCTAGCGTTTTAACACGACTGCCGTTCTCTGATTGGCTGCGTTACTCACTATCTATTGATAGATAGTGAGTAGCGTAGCAGTGAGCCCTTGTTAATGTTAACAAAATGAAGCCCTTGACGCCCTTCTTGGCGTTTACGAAGTGTCTGTGACGAGGATTTAGATAAATTTTTGAACGACTAGTAGATTTATACTAAAAAAATTAGATTATTGGCTCTCGATTTCTGTGCGTGATAGTTGACTCGAACTGCATCCTCGTCCTCGTCACGCAATAGAAATCTCGAGCTCATAATCTAATTGTTCAATAGACTGTTTATTTTTTATAAGAATATATTCTATAAGAATATCAAGGCTGGAATTTGCGAAATTTTAAGAATATTTTAAGAATAAACCTCAATGACGCTGAGATTTTCAAAATAATATAATTTTGTGTGTTGAAAATTTGTAAATACAATACAGTTGTGTTAAAATTCTTTCTTTTATCAAACGGCGAAACTAGCCAAAAAGTAACAAAAACAGCACCAGCTAGCCGTATTTTAGATGCTTATAACATTTCTGCAAGAGGTTATGTGCGTCATATCAGGCTGTCTGCAGGCTGGCTCCAAAATTACTTTAACATCATCCAGACAACAAATACATTCAAAAACAGAAATGCCATACCCTATAATCTAAGAATATTCACAAGAGATATTTTCAGCCTAAAATCGGCAGGAAAATAAGAATATTCAGCCTCAGCCGGAAAAACAATATTCCTATGAAAAAAAAAAGAGTTTAAGGAGAAAAAAGAAAAAAAAAAAAAAAACGATATACCAGGGGCACCCAACAGATCGTTTCGGTAAATTATCTGTTCGGAAGGCCTTTAATCCCCTCTGATTTTCTTGAGAGAATTGGCACCTCGAACTTTCGTGATATGAGAAATTTTATGTCTGTTGTTTTCGGACTGTTGAAAATGTCGTTTTGAGTACCGAAAAAAGGTCAGCTATCATTTTCGGAAAGGCGATAAGACCTAAGGTTTTCGGGAAATGGACAAAAAAGCCCTAATAAATTCGAGAATACTCAAGTTCCCCTAGAATATCCGAACAGATAAAATTTTTTTAGTGCAACCTAAAATTAACCTACAGAGCTTTAAAAATACTCCAGATAGCCTAAAACAGCATCTAACAGCATTAGAGAGAAAACGGTCGTTGGGTGCCCCTGATATACTGAAAACCGTCTGTTGACATTTTCCATGAGTGAACAGCCAACGAAACACAACAGCGGACTATCGCTTAATTAATGAAAACGAGACAATAGACACTCCGTGTATGTATACTTCAAAACTCTTTACTTAAGTTATGTCTGTGGCGATAGCAGCATAATTTTCATAAATATAGTCACGCCAGTCCCCCTGTCACGAAATCTGATTCATCGGCTCCTTTAATGCTCCATGATCCGAGTGATCCTGATCCAGATCTCCCCGAAGGAACGCACCTATTGTCTCTTATTCTTAAAAAAAAAAACATAACATTCGTCCTCAGCTGTCCTCTTTGACTCTATCCTGCTAACTTTTCACATCAGGCAGACTACGGTATTTCAAAGTCCTCGGTCGTCCTCGTCCAAACATCGCGATTTGCTCTCCCTGTGAATCGCACTTATAACTTCATCTTGGAGCTTCTTGGTGTTGTAAATCGGACGCTTTAATTTACGTACGAGTGAAGGGACTTTGGTCACAATTTTGGCACAGTTTTGACCAAAATGCAAAAAATTGGATTTATATTGCTTCGCAATCGCCCCGTGGTCTTACATCATATAAAACCAGTAGAATGTGACTAGAGTGGAACTAACCGATTGCTCGGACCAAAAGTCGTGTCCTTTAGATTTTATATTTCATCACTGATTTAACCCCCGATATCTCCAGCCAATTATCGTGACTCTTGGAGATCTTGGAGGTTCGAACAAACGTGATTCCACTGTAAAGAAGGTGCGGGGAGGATAAACAATTTCTCGGCTATTAATTTGCTTACCTGATGACCTCTTTGAGTCAGTTCTTGACCAAGCTTAGTGTAAAACATATAATGGCTTCTTCCAAACATGGGAAACATGACAAAGTTTGCAGCCGAGCAACATGAAAGAATTGCAAGGCACACCAGCGCTCTAAACGTAGCCATATTGCTGGATGGATTGAAGTTCATTCCAGACAATAGATATTTGTTCAAAAACGCTGACACAAGCCTTTGATAGTCACGCAACGGACGAATGAGGAAAGAAGCGTGGAGTTTGGTGATGGTTTGGTCGAGTGTCTCGATCCTCTTTAAACTGAAAAGTATGATTTTGGAACTGACGGCAACTGCTGATTCACACAACGTCTATTTTTCATGTAACAACTTCTTGCTCGGCCAGACTGGTCTTTTTCAGCTTTAGGATTTCATGAAAAGTGATAATTAATTTGTCATAAAAATAGAGTTCGTCGCAATATGCAAAATACAAGTGAGGAAGGAAATGACGTAATGTAAATCGTAGCGATATAGCAATGACGCAGCAAAATTAAATGGAAAAGGAAAAAACACAAATACTGTAAGGTTTCGAAAGTAACGGCCCTCGTTACTTTTTTTTAGGTGGCGGGGAAGGGGTTGTGCAATTTTATTGAGCCTGATATTTTTTTCTCACCTGTAGGTTTTTCACCTTTAGGAGTTTTTGGGTGGGCAATAACTTGGGCAAGGATTTTTTTAAAATCAAACTCATAACCTTTATAGCATAAAGCACTCGCTAAATTTTTTCCTATGGCTCCCCTTGCACGAATTTTTTTCAGCAGGTTTTGCCGTGCAGAAATTTATTTTGCAAATTGCCCAACTGGAGAAAGTCACTCAAACAAATTCTATCAAGCGTTCGTATCTACTGTAATTATTTCGGACGCTTAAAATTTTCGGACGGTTCCATTTTCGGCCTTTTTTTGCCCGAAATTAAAATCGTCCGAAAATTGTTGCAAGTAAGGAAACCGGTAATAATAGTATGACAGTTCATTTTATTCAATGGAAATCACAGTTAAACAAAAAGTATTCTACTTAGTAAATGTAATTAAACAATAGACAAATTTTGATATATTAAAATTCAGCCTAAAACAATAGAGCTTAGTACGAGGCTCCTGGGAATAACTACAGAGTTTGTGGGGTTTATTCCCCAGAGCCTCGAGCTGATATCTATTGTGTTAGGCTGAATTTTAATATATCGAAATTGGTCTATTAGTAAATGAAGCAAGAAGAATCGAAATAAATGCCCGTGACATCTTAACGGTAGTACAAGCGAAATCATACGGTTCGTGAAACCAACTTTAAAGTACTGATTTTTTAATTAAAAAAACCAACCAAACAAACAAACCGATTCCCTGTTTTTGAGGCTCCCGGCAGCATCGCATGCGATGTTATACCATGTGCCCTTAGATTGACTGCATTTCTCAGGGCAAAAAAAAAAAATCAGAGATTTACTCCCCTTAGCTCCACAGCGGTTCTAAGACTAATAAGCACCACCTAAAGATTAAAAAGGTATTTCGTCTTTTCAGTTTGCTTTCTCCTTTTCTGAGGATCTCGACAAACAACTTATTACAGATTTCAACAAGAATCCGATTACGAATACCGCAACAACTAAGACTAAAAATGCCAAGAACAAAATATCAAGCAGATAGAGCTGATAGAACGGTAGATCCAGGCCCCGTGGTCTGAGATACTGCAAACCACCTTGAGCCTGCGTGTACTCCACCCAGTCAGCGGCTTCTTTGATGGGCGGACGCGGCAGTCGCTGAATGGATTTTGAGATCCGCCCCGCGGACTCGCGATAACTAGAAGAAAAGAAATTACTTTGTTAATTTCATTTATTTTTAAGGCACTGCAGTACCGAAAGCTCCTCATCAGTATTTTTTATTTTATTTTTCATTTTACAAATAAAAAGACAAAAAAAGTACATAAATATAACTACACTGCTTTAAATACATAGTTCTCGGAAAGCTAAATCTAAACATGAGCTTATGTTCTTACATTAGGAAAGAGAAATGGTGTGGGAAGATCGTTACTGGAGGACGTTCTACGTGGGAAAGTTGGGAAGCTTATATAGTTACGTAATCCTCACCTGGTTTGGGTTAACACCTTGTTAATCAAACTAACAAAATCTTCTGCTGACGTGGCCTCTAAGTCCACTGTCTCAGAAAACCCAGCCCGCTTTGCGATCTGAGCGTTAACAAACTGATCTCCAAAGAAAGGCGAACAGATCATTGGCACCCCGTGGTAGGTCGATTCAAAAATCCCGTTGAGTCCAGCATGTCCTATGAATAGACGCGTCTTGGGATGGCCAAGAATGTCATTCTGCGGTAACCATGACAACAATTTCACGTTGTCGCTAATTGAGACTTTGGATGTGCCTGTTAAGGGTAAACGCGGGTAAGTTAAAATGTGGATTACATTGGGTTCCGATTGGTCGATTTGTGTCTATTTCGTGTCGATTTGTGTCATGGACTAATCAACGAATTGAACGCGATAAACTTCCTCTTATTCGAAATAATTCTTGTACTAATTAGGAAATTGAGTGACACAGAAAAGCTGTGAAAGTGTCTATTAACCTTAAAAAGAAAGAATGCTTAATCCCAACTGATTTCCATAAATCATAAAGCAAACCATTTTCAATTATCATCTTCGGTCAACCTGTTTTTGTCGACATACCCTTGAGTTTCCATAAAATCTTCTGTGGCAGTTTAGAGAATGCTTTAGCCATCAGTTGCAGTAAATCTTCATCGACTTCTTCCAGTACCGTACCAAAAGAAACTAAGATCACTCCTCCGTCACCAGCTTCTTGCATGAACTTATCCACCTCTTTTGGTAAAGGCTTCGCAGGACTGGGCAGGAATGGACCCACAACTCGAGTGTCTTGAAGTTAGAATTTAAATATAATGATAATTTTAAAAAAATAGAAATAATCAAAGCGCTGTTTCATTGAGTGTCGCAAGCAATACACATTTGCTTTAGTTTTTCGTTCCTGTGTTAAACGATTGTCTTAAAAGTCTCGCGCTACTTTGTCATCTAGTTAAAAGTTAAGAAAAAAAAAACAATCGTGACTTCTCGCCTACTTTTGCTCGCTGATTTGCAACCAAGATACTTACTAGGAAGTAGAGGTCTTGGATCTTCTAACACAAAATCCATCTGACCGAGTATTAAATCAACTCTGCCAAGAGTCTCATGTATGTTCTTGCTGGGTGTGATGCCATGTTTTACCTTGAGTCCGTTGAACATCGGACATAAATCGTAAAGGTAAAACCCATACGATAACATCCATTTTATCACATTCTTCACTCTGTCCACAAATCTCAACTCAGGTGTAAGAGAAGCACCCCACTGTGGCACATAGGAAGGAGGAGACGGTATACCGAACGGAAGCCCCGTGGGTGTAGAGAGAGTCGATGCACTTATGATTACATGTGGAAGGTCAAATTTATCTGCAACTAATGCGGAACACAGATACAACATCTCGCCAACAACAAGATCCGCGTGTTTAATTTCTTCCATGACTTCTGTGTGGCCAAGTAAGTCGTCACAGTAAAGAGTCTGGTACATGAACAGAAATCGTAACTGTTCTAGGTCGGACGTCGTCTTGAAGAAATGCGAAGTGGGTCGGCCGGCTCTCATCATTGCGGCTGCTAGCTGGTCATCTTTGTAAACTCGGACGTTTGAATCATTTGCGGCGTAACTCTGGGTTGTTCCCACAAATATCTTCACCTGTACCAACATAAAAACATTTCCTGGCGTTGGTAGAACAAATTAAAAATGAGAATTCACGATGTGCTTCAAAAAGTTAAATACTGGTGCATGAAGAAACCTAAAATTAAGCTATAGTCTTCTTCGAAAAAAAAAGTTTGAAAAACTCTGCGGGAAAATACAAGCTGTTACTTACAATAGAAAGAGAGAAAAAGAGAACGTATTCCAAGGATGTTGCTCGTGTAATACACTCTGATATTTTTAAACTAGTGCAACACAAATTTTCCAGACATTTTGTTCAACTCATTGCACTTCACGGGACATGTCGCATGAACAAACGTTTGTCGGAAGGCGATGTCCTCTTGTGTGTAAAGCATCTTTCTCCTGTAAAGCACCTTTATCTGTAGGCACCTTAAAGACATCGGGGTACCATTGACATTTTTCCATTTATTTTCTTTCCAGACTGTAAGTCGCAATAAGTCTGCGTCGAGCCAAATGACCCACACAGCCGGAGCTTATCCTGGTTTCTGTAGGGTGAAGCGACTAGGAGTATTTCCACTCCCCCCCTCCCCTTCCCACCCCGCTCACCTGTTGATGGGATGTTAGTCCATGGCAGGGTTATCCACCATCATTAAATTCGTTGATACTCATTAATAATAATTTTTCCTTTCGAGAACAACGCCCGCGATCGTGGACCCAACATGTACACAACAACCTTAGAACCGATCAGATTTGCGGAAAAAGAACGCTGGATAAATGCTAATGATTTTGAATTCGCAATAATCCATTACACAATAGGACCACGAAACAAACAATAACACAAGACAAACATTTTTCTTTTGAGAAGTCTGAAGAGGAAAAAGTGTAATGGCGCGACCAAACGAGTACCGCCTTTGTCCGCCTTCAGGTTATCACCCCAGGCTTAACGGGCAGCGTACCCAGCGAGCCGCTCCAAACAAAGCACTCTTCGCCTTTCAAAACCCTATCTCGCATTCCATTACAAAATCTGTTTCGTACTGATTTTCCATTATACTAAGAGCTTACTAAGGTGTTACCCAGGTCGGCCGAAGAGATTTATGTTATTAGACCAAGAGAAAATGAGGGTCCCCTCATTTTTTCTCCCTGAAGATGAGCTTACAGAGACTACAGACCTAAAGGTTGCGTGTACGATAAAGAACTAGAGATGAAATTCCACGTGATTAAAGGATAATCAATAAAACAAGCAAAACAAACAGTGTGTTACAAACCAGATTTGGTTAGTCCCGGTTACTTATCTGACTTAATTATAGCCAGTGATCTGTCTCAAATACTCTGAAGCCTTATATCATGGACACAGACGGTATATATTAGACTGTCAAACTGCTTGCTGTTTAGAAGCTCGTGAGTGCCAGTGGTCTTGATGAACTATCAATCAAGACTGGAATCCTGACTAAAGTCATACTGTGCATGTGTGTGTAGTTAACCCGAACTTCCGAACGTGGGTAGTCTTGCTGAGTCACGCTCAGACTGGCGAGCACAATAGTGGTATTAACCAACATGGGCTTTCCACTGAGATACCAATTGACAGTGCTCTAACAACTGAAAAGGGACAAGTTCGATTGTAATCTATTTTCTACTATTTTAAGAGCAATAAGTAGTGTTTCTCCGCTGATTTCAACCACTCTGTACGTCTTTCAATAAGGCGAGATTCTGCAAATTAACAAAGGTCTGTAAAACAAAATGTTCACCCACTGAATGAAGGTCAGCCCATCCACTAATTCATTTTTACCGTATTTGTTTTTACCTTGTTTACTGGAAAAATATTTCTAAATGGAAACGATGAGATACTTTTTTTCCGTCTCTCTACTGCTTTAGGGATTGCAGTTCGTTATTCAAAACGATTACGGCAAAATTCCGGTTTCTCGAACCATTGGCATCATCATGAACCTCCTGATAGCTCCGTGGTTTCCTTTAGATTTGCATTGCATTGCAATTTAGCACCCGATATCTCTAGCCAATTATCGTTACGCTTGGTGGTTCGAAAAATCAAGATTTTATTGTAAGTGATGTGCTGGTAGAATTAACAATTTCATGCCTATTAATTTGCATACCTGATGACCCCTCTCGGCCAGTTCTTGACCAAGCCGAGCCACGAACATGTAATGGCTTCTTCCAAACATAGGAAACATGACAAAGTTTGCGGCCGAGCAACATGAAAGAACTGCAAGGAACACCAGCGCTCTCAATGCCGCCATATTGCTGGATGGATCAGTTGAAGTTGGTTCAAGACAATAGATGTTTGCTCAAAAGTGCTGACACGTCCTGACACTATTGGGATCTATCGGCCTAAGCCTTAATAGTCACGCACTGCCGTCAGGGGTGAAATCGGAGTCCAGCTTTCCCGGAACCGTAAAAGTGGAAAAGTCGAGCCAGTGTTCTTCATTTACATGATGTCACTAAAAGTGAGGTCAGTAACTGAAAATTTTACAACCGACAGAGATTGTCCCAATATGCACTATGCAAGTGAGAAAGGGAATGACGTACGTGCAAATAATAGCGGTAGCTGCATGCAGTGACACAGCGAGATACAGTGAAACCTGTATTAATCGGGCCCCATATTAAGCGGACACCCTCCATTAAGAACACATCAGCTTGAGTCCCAAAATTTGCTTCTAACATTTACTGTAAAGTCGTAAGAAAATTTAATAGACAAGCATTCAGCGGACATCTCTGTTAAGCGGACACCGACACCAATTTAAGCCATTTTGTTGCACAAAACCTGCAATAAGCGGACACTTCAAGGGCTTTTTACTTCTGAAAGCTCAGCTCAGACACCTTTAACATTGTTCAGCGATTTCGCTTTAAAGCTAAGTAGATTATTCCAGATTGATGCATTGACTGACTGGGCATTGTGCTACGGGCAGTCTTTGATCGTACACTGTGTTACACTGATTTACAGAAGGGTTAATAATTAACTATTATTGGGAAATATGTTTTATATAATAATCAAATGAATGCGCGCGCTCTGATTGGTCAATCAGCTATGGTTTATCAGTCGGGTGGAAATTTTCTGGTCTAATAACTTTTTCTGTAGTAGCTTGGTAGTTTTTGTGTTGACATCAAGAAATAAAATTGTAACGTAAACTGACTTCATCTCTCGATGGTAGAATCCCATCTCTTCGACCGGTGAAAAACACAATGATGTCAAGCATCGACAGCGTTAGTCTGATATGGCCCTCCTCTTGAGACGAAGTCCAACATTTAAGGTCTACCAGCGTTTTTCCTAGTGCCTTGCTAGTCTTTGTCTTTACGTCAAGGCAGTCTACTATCGCCTGGAACTTCATCTCTCGATATTAGAATCCCATCTTTTCATGGGTTGAAAAGAGGATGGAGTCGAAACAACGGCCATGATTGTCTAATATGACCACCAGTTTGAAGTGGTGTAAATTTTCTGGTTTAATAACTGTTTACGTAGAAGCTTGTTAGTTTGTGCGGATATCAAGATATAAAATTGTAGTTCCGCATGATTTCCAAGAACTTGGACGATATTTCCGATTCCAAGGGAATCTAAACTAACTCGAGAAGACCCTGTTTTTCAGTGAAATCTACGGGGGGAAAAATAATTGAACGCTTGGTCATGAGCAGTCTGACCGAAATATAGCCCCTGTTATACTCACTTATAGTGACTGGAAAGTCGTAGAGACCGGGCTACGCGCACCTTGATTTTGACCTACTCAGGATCGATTTCGAAGAGCTTGGACGATATTTCCAAGTCCCAGGGACTCTGAACTAACTCGAGAAGCCCATGGTTTTCAGTGAAATCGACAGGGGAAAAATAATTGAACGCTTGGTTATGAGCAGTCTGGCCGTTAAATAATACGGCTGCCGCGATTTAAATTTTAGGATCAGCTTTTTGTCAGTAAACAGCTTATGTTGTTGTTCACGCGCAGATGATGTATTAAAAAAAATCATGTCAGGCCACCATTTGGGAAAAATTAAATGAGCGCCAACCCCCCCCCCCCTTCCCTCGATTAAGCGCCCCCCTCGAATAAGCGCCCCGCATCTTCTCTTAAATTTGAATTAAGCGCCCCGGGCGCTAATTCGAGGATTTACGGTTCTTAGGATCGATTTCCAAGAACTGTCCCCCCGTTTTATGGATTTTTTTTCTTTTCCTTATTATATTTTTCTGCTTTATACACTTTGATTTGAATGATGCAAGTGTCCTGCGTGTGTTTTCTTCAAGAACTACTCCGACATAAATTATTAAAAATACAACACAAATCAGTCAAATACGAGTCAAATTCTATTCATTGACTTTTTTATCTGGCATTTCCACAGGCGTGGCCTCACCTCACCGAATTCCTGGCCCTTCATACACAAATGTCCAGGAATCCCAATATCAACCCAAATAGAGCTCTTTCTTTAATTTGTGGCTGCAAAATTGGCCATTTTTCCCAGGTCTTCAGTCCAAGGAGATGTATAAAGAAGCAAATGGACGCAAAACAATCTTTACCATTTATTCAAACATTAACCTCAATCTCGCATTTTATTCATCGATTGTTGTATCTACACAGTACACTTTGTTGTTTGACTGCGAGATTCGTTTCCCGAGCTCAAATACGAAAAAAATACTATGGTCCCGGGTCAATTTTTCTTCCTGTTTTTGAACTACACAAAAAGAAAAACCTTACTCTGCGTTAAAAAACACACCTCGTCCAAATGAGAACGAAACATTTTCGGCCATCTCATTATATATTAATGTCGCTATTAATCCCCATATTCCACCTATCTATAGAACACGATTTTCTTCCTCAAAGCTTCAAAACATTTAAATTGATCAAGGCGTTTCTATGATCGCCACAAGTCCATTTTTCAGATTGGCTAGAAAATATAAACGCTTTTAGCTTCCGCTTAATTCTCCACTAAATCAAGGTATCAACCATCAAACGGATCAAATTGTGCACAGTATACACAGTTCTACATCACAAACTGTTACTGTATCGCTCGCCCTGTACTGAATGAACTGTTTTCTCAGTTGTAATTTTGACTGTTTCCCTTTCATCTTCCTATATACATCTAAAGAGGTAAGATGAAAACTAACTTGTTCTGCATACACCATAAATATACGATCTAGACTGAATTAAACAGTTGCCTAATTTGACTATCGTTTTACTGATAAAGAAAGCGAATGTTTTGAGTGTTAGCCTTTACGAGAGAAAATCAGGAGAATATGCGTTTAAATGCAGTGAGTGTTGGAAGGTGAAAGTAAGCAGCTACATCACCAGCAGAAATAATGAATGCATGGTAACAATGAAAACGTTGGTTGATCCTTGATGAAAGCTACACGTGCAAGGGTGATAAGCTGGAAGATTGATGATGTCACTGATGACGTCAAACTGGTGTCTTGCTGCTTTTGTTAAGAAGAGGCGGCTTGCGTTTCCCGTGAATCTTCAGATCTGTTTCGATGTGGCCCTAAAGAAACGCGCATAATGAGAAATGTTGGCCACTTAACAAATTGACGTCAGTTTTTTATGCGTCTGTCCTCTTATTGATGAGTGGCTGTGCTCTTATTGATGATATAAATGAGCCAATCAGCGCGCGAGAAATTAGACGGTTATTGTAAAAAAAAACAGATCGCGCATTTTTTTCAAAGAAAACTCCTCTTCCAAAATTCCTCGATGGCTTCTATTACCACGTGACCTACCTTCACTGCTGCCCCAACAGCTACAACATCAAGTAGGAATGTATCATGACCATATATGGAAGGTAGTTCATAATATGTCACATCATGGTTTTCTGGAAGAAAAAATTACAAGAAATAAAGATGATCGCCCTATAGGAAATACAGTCGAAACTCCGGTAGCGAAGACCTCTCGTAAGCCACCACCTCTCCTCAGCGACCAGTTTTACAAAATACCAACAGTTTCCCCGTCAAATCACTATATTTGAACCCTCTTGTAAGCGACCACATCTCGTAAGCGACTGCGATCACTTTTAAAGCTAAATGTTTGAAATTTTCTTTTGTTTTTAACCTCCCGTAAGCGACCACTTCACAGATAATGGAGAGGAAATTTCTCAATGGGAAGAACAGGATTTCTTTCTGGAAATAACTGTACTTTTCAAATGAATAAAACATTGCATCGACATTTGCGCAAAGGTAAGTCTAGCATTTACCACATTCTAATGAGGTAAAATTTTGTTTTAATATGGTCTAAGCTCTCGTAAGCGACCACCTCCTGTAATCGACCACCAAGGCTTGACATTTTGGGAGGTCGCTTACGGGAGGTTCGACTGTATTGGACAAAGGTCATGTTGGTAGCTGACCATTTTGCTTATTCTCATACCCCTTTTCCTTCACTGGGTATTAGTACTGTAAGGAGAAATTGGACATTGATAACTCTCTACGGATTTAACACGTACGAGCTTCTTTCAGAAGACTCTCCAGCTCTCTTTGCTGTGTGACAGGAAACAACACATCAGATTGAACTCCTAAAACCTGCAAATTAAAAGCCACAAAAGAAGTTAAAATCATCGCCACTTTTCATACAAAGACAAAAGAAATATCTGGTTAGAAAACAGACGGCTTAGTTCTTTACGACGTCATAGTTAAATTGTGATAATGAAATCACAGAGATGCTTCTCTGAAGTATGTTTAAAATGGTCGGTTCCAGGATCCTTGTAATACTTGTTGCAATACGCGTGCGCATTGCAATACTTACAAGGGTGGGGCACTGAATTCGAGCCACTCCTTCCAAGAGAGAGCTGAAGCCTTCCCCCAAGTCGAACAGATCCATTGCCTGGAGCACAGTATAGAAGTGTTATTTAACAGTTATTCAAACTGATTGATAACCACAGAAACAGAGGATTCAGAGGGTGGAAATTAGTGATTCCAACAAAACATTTAAATCACCTTTGATATGTATAGTAGTGAGTTAGGATCATACTTGACACAAAAGCTGTCACCCTGTTAACGAAAAAATAAGAAAAATATTTTAAGATAGCAGTTAAATCACACAGTTACTGGGTCAGTGTGCACTTTTTTGACCTTCTCTGTAAGTTACTTAGCTATTCCCCCCCTTCCTCCCTTCTTCCCCCCCCCTCCAAAAAAAATGGTGGTTATTGTACGTCTGTCGATCAGAATGAGTTGAATTATGAAAGGGAGGGGGGGGGGGGTAAGTACATGTAGTGGCTGCTAAAGAAAGTGCACCATTCAATATTCAGTATGATGATGGAGGAAGGTAAGGCACTGTATTTCATCACTACCATGTGATACCAGCATTGATATCAACATGAGCCTAACATCTTTACTGTAAAGATAAGATCTGGAGTAATTAGCTATATAGCATATTAAATACTAGGAAGAATTTAGTTGTTTACTGAAAGTTCATCTTCCAATCACCTGATAATCCAAGTAGCTCTCAATCTCAAACTCAGGACAAAAGTTTGGCGAGACTTGATCCTCAATGCGTTTACGCCCAAATCTCTGCTCCCACTCTGGGCCACTACGGTATGTAATGGTGGCTACTTCCCTGATTACAAAACAAGAGTTGTAAGCTTGTTATGTAACAATCTATAGTTTAGCATATGCACAGTAGTAAGGAATAAAACAACTGACCTGGCGTGTTTCATTCCAAGCCTTGGATAAGCTCCATCATAATAAAAACCTTTGTTCCAGTTAGGATCACTCATGAGTACCCTGCGCTGCACGTAGCGAAGGGCTATTGATGCTGGATGTGATTGAGCACAAGCCGAGATTGTGACCACCCTGAAACAAAAAGCAATATTTTCATTTTACAGGTCCATACAAAATACGCAGATATGTTAGCAATCTCCACGACAAGCTACTGCTTACAAGACCCTTAGCACTCAACTGTGACATATTACAGTAATCTAGCATGCAGTTTGTGCAGAGAGCTAGAAATACAAACTTCAAAGGTTTGCAATACACACGGAGAACAAGACCATTATCTAGCATCATGGGTCTGCAATGTGTGCAAAGAGCTACAGCAATATTTTGCTTATCAAGCACCATGTTGATTTTATCCATCTCTTCATGTAAGAAACCACAAATAAGAGCCAGATTATTTTGTGTTATAAGTGGATAACTTGGAATGACAAATCTTTCTACTATCTAATGACAAATGATCCTTCACAATGACATATTGTTAAGCAGACACCAGAAAGTCAGTCCAATCCTTACCTTCCCACTCGATCTGGATATAAAGCAGCAGCAATCAGGGAAGACATACCTCCCAAAGATGCTCCAACAACTGCATGAACCTTAAGAGTTCAATAAGAAAGAAAGCAATAAGTGTGTACGTAGAACAGTTTTCAACTGACAGATGATCCATCTTGTTTATGAAAACCTAGAGTACAGGAACATCTTTCGAAGAGTTCGTCAGCTGTTCATGAACATTGCCAGCTCGCGGTGCATTCAGTGGATTCCAGCAAAACAAAAGTTATTACACAGAAACAACAAGTTCAAACATCACATAACGGAGGCAATTGAGATGTCACCAAAGCCCTCTTTGAATAGTGACAATGGCTTCAAATTTGTTAACATCTATGACACCATTTTAGCCCCTTTGAGACCCTAACGAATATGATATACATGTAACCCTTCTTTAAAATTAACATTTTTGGGGTTGATGTGCCAAATGAAATATTCCACTTTGTTTAAAAAAAAAAAAAGAAGACATATTACATTTCATTGCACTTTTACTACATGAAATGTTCTTTTACTTCAAGTTTTCAATTGAAATTGTCGTAGGACTAAACACAAAGCACCACAGTGGCCAATCACAGCAAATGTAAACAATGCTATGAAGCAATGACAACTTCAAGCATGTGCAAGCACATTTTAAAAATCATATGTGACCAAGTTGTAAATATGGTTTAATTTTGCATTCGATTGGTCAAGTTGGTGATCCAGGAATTTTGAAACCAATCACAGAGCCTAAAAACATAATCCCATTGAGAGCAATCCTGGATTACTTTCAACAGTCATTTGAAAACTGCTCTATATTTTGACTAGATACATTTATGCAAGTTAATAAAGTACTTGTTAAACTTGATCTAACAACAGTCCTTTCAAATTAACCACAGACCTGCCTCATACCTTTTCAATACCTAATGAATCCAAGGTAAGAAAGAAGGAACGCACCATATCATCAACACTGACAATAGGGAAGGTTGTAGCATAAGGCTAAATTGACCAAAGATAAAAGCAATAAAAATTATTGTCAAGAAAATCAAGATTACTGTGACAAAGTTAAAGATCTAAAATCGAGTGCTGAATTTATTTCATTTTTATTACCTTATTTGTCACTGGATTGATTGAGGAAGGCCCACTGCAATTTAAAAACCAAAAATAAACTTATAATTGTTTCATAGAAATTATGTTACATGGGATTGATTTTATGTAACTTATTAGAAAGAAAACTAATCAAGTTTAGTCAGGTCGTAAGGAACTCAACAATTATGTTAGAGTCACAAAATATAACGGAATGTGCAAGATTTAACAGCGATCTGCACTGAGCCAGTAGCCTGAGGCTGGCAAAACAGCAGCCAGGACTAGTAAAATATTACATTTATTAACCTGTGCATGGGCTAGTGGAGCATTAACTTGATTAACTTAATTAATTATTCTTTGTACAAAAAACAGTAATGACAGAAGTTTGTGTACAGAATCAGTAGTTGTAACACTGAAGAGAAAATTTGGCATTGCTGGTAAAATAAAGTGCTATACAGTATTAGTTTTTTTTTCTCTGACTTTCAGTTTGTCATGTTTCACACATGTACATGTACTAATTGGAGTAACCCTTAATTGAGGGAGTGAGGTAAAAATATTCAAAACCTGTGTAGTTTAGGCTATAAAAGGGTCAGGCTAGTAAATTGTATATTATATGTACCAGCCTAATGAACAGTGGTGGAGCTGAATAGATGTTGAGCCCTGAAGTGTCATAATTAAAGATTTCTTAACACCACCACAAATGCTGCAACTCACAAACCACGCACTTTTATAATAATATCATTGCCTCGGTTACTCCAAGGCACTCAGATCCAAAGACTTACAAGACTGAAGGATGCTCAGTAGATGAATTACTTCCAAATGTAATTAACAGAAATTAAACCAAATTGATTGGAAGGGTATCAGCAATTTTCACAACCTCATTTCCAGGGTACTCTCTCTACCTCGAGAAAGTACCCTGGTTGTGGCTGGTCACGTGCCATCTAGATTTTAGCAGATTCCAGAGATGTGATTGAAGAGAGGGGCTGGAAAGTTAAAGTTTGTCTCAGCACTGAGCTTGCCTAATCTGAGCCCAGTAGGGAGTGGAATTTGTAACCCTCCCATTGTGGATCGGCAAAAATCACAGCAAAGGCATTGACACATTCGATATAGGAATTCAATGTGTTCAATGTTCGGCTAAAAGGTTAGCTCTGCATTTAGCTGAATTTTCCCTGTCGATAGTTGGACGGTCTTTGGAATTTGTGGCCGTGAAAACATTTGGCAAAGAACTTGGAAATGACGACCACCACAACAAATGGACCATGCAGTGAATTTAATTTAATTTTTTATTCCGCAAAATCACAACGAAGGTATTTACGTTGTATGTTCGTCTGCAAAGGTAATTTTGAATTTGATTGAATTACTCTCATCGACAGTTTGACGGTAATGCCATTCTCTTGCGGCAAAGAAATGTTACAAAGAACTTGACATCAACAATGTCTGTGCGCTGAATATTAAAGCTTGATTTAGATTAAGCTTTTATTTTGCGATCGGCAAAATCACAATGGCGGCATTGATGCATTCGTTTAGAGTTTGATACATCCAGTGTTTGGCCAAGAGACTAACTCTGAATTTGATTGAATTCATCCAATCGAAAGTTTGATGGTCATTTGATTCTCTTGCAGTGAAAAATTTTATGAAGAACTGGACAGCAACCACATCGGCCGCGTGTTCGCAAAATATAACGGCTTTCGTTTCACAACTGTTTAGCGGTAAGTCCAATTTTTGGTCAAGAGAATAGCTTCTCATTAAATTGAATCAGAAGCATATCACCTAGATCTACGTGATATGCTTCTGATTGAATGCATTCCATCAAAAATTTGACGGTTATTTAATTCTTGTGCTGTGAAAAACTGATTAAACTAATCCGAAGCAGGCTGTTGATGGTTATTTAAAAAAGTAGTGAGAAATACGCAAACTTCCCCCTCAATCAACATCTCATACTCATAGAAGTTCAGATAGAAACAAAGCAACAGTCAAGCAGGATCTCTGACAAATAACTTGCTTACTTTCAAAATATATGTAACGTCTGTACGGCAGCGCAACTTTCACCCCCATAGACAGTGTTGACAAAATTAAGTTGAGGACCCACCCTCTGTGCGCTTTGGTTGGAATGCATAGACACGTGACCAGCCACAACCAGGGCACTTTCTCGAGGTAGAGAGAGAACCCTGGGAATGAGGGTGCAATTCTCATTCCCAGTGTCATAGGTCTGCAATGCATGCAAAGTCTATTCTACAGCTAAATAGCCCAACCTCTGGAAGCATTGCACTCCCTGAATAATTATAATGACTGAACCACACACCTAATATTAATGCTAGGAAATATCACCCAGCATTATTAACTTACAATGTGCTGAAAAGTCCTCAGGTATAGCCCTCAGCATGCCATGTGTGATTAATGCTTGAGTCCACAATAATTGTGGACTGAGACATTAACCACGCATGGCAGTGATGCAGTCTTGCTGAGCTCCACCAAAGTAAATAAAAATATTACTTCACTGAGAAATCAGAACCATTATACTAAGTTCAAACAAACCTTGAACCATAACATCCTCCTACATTGTTACAGCAAATGATGAAGAACTTATCACTGTCCAAAGCACAACCAGGACCCACAAAGCTTTCCCACCAACCCGGTGCAGGGTTCTCCTATTTCAAACATTGGCAACAAAGTTATTTATTATATGAGTTTTATGACAGTCAACGAGGCTCTCCTTATCAACATGTTCAAAATATTACAGGTAAAGTAACTCTGACCTAGAGAAACTAGAATTCATAGTAACTATGAATAACTGTAAAGTTATAAAACTCTAACTCCTCCATATTATGCATACTCCCCCAGCACCTGTTAACATCTGGTTCTACTAAATGTATATAAATATTTAATAGACTGGTCCAGGGGTAGATGATCAGGAATATAAACCAAGTTTACCTTCAGTAACCCATAAACCAATTCTCCAGTTTAAGATCAAAGTTTATATTAATGTGAGACTAAACAAGGACATTTTGAGAAATTTTGGAGTTAACACGACATATTTAAATGCCACTGGAAATGAAGGTTTTATTTTACTTTGAAACCTCTTCCTTATTTTAATTTTAATTCTTCAAAACAGTTTCTTAAATCCATTCCTAATGGGTAGAAAAGCATCAGGTTTTTTGTTATCTATGTTTGCATCTTGTTCGGATCTTATAACCCCTTATGTACCACCCTCTCAAATGTTCCAACAATTGTCAACAAATCTAAATACTTTGTGTGAAATAATAAATGTAGGTGCTCACATCCTTAGCACAGTAAATTTCAAATTGACCAGATTTACAAGTAACATCTATGGATCCACCACAGTTATAGACTGCTATTGAATATTTTATATTGGATATTATTTTACAACAATTTCCTATTGAGGTGATTCCATTATAATAATATTAATAAGTCTTACCGCATGACTCTTGGCATGTGATGAGGCAGACAGACCAGTACATAAGAGAACAACATTATCTTTTGCTTCATTCAACTCGCCCCATGTTTCATATGCCACCTCTAGCTCGGGTATTACACCATCATTATACTTGAAGTGAAATGGTTGATCATGTAAAAATGTCTTGAAGCCTGAGTTTACTTTAGAATATATTGGCTCCAGACCAAAAACACTGGATCTGATGATATGAAAATTAAAGCATACATAAAATTTAGAAACAAGGTTGACACTCTAAGTAAATCTTAATTAGTAAGCAATAATCCTAATATTTGTTTTAAATTATCAGTCCTACGTCAGTCCACCAACAATATCAAATTAAGCAAGCCTCAGCAACAACGAAAGATAAACAAGTGTAGAGAAAAGTGATGTTACTATACCAGGTTACTGGACAAATTATCCTTCAAACTGGTCATGATTGAAGCCACAACTATCAAGACTTTGACAGGATGAGTGTAACTGGTTCTTAAATATACAGACAGCTTATCTGTTCAAAACAGATTCCTTAAACATGTTTTTCATGACAACAACTACTACACAATACCAACTTTATTAGAAGAAACACTCACTGACCTAACGAAACTAACAAGACAAAGAGCAATTTTGCAATTTGGGCATGTCTAGCAGTTCGATTGGAAGCACCAAAGTGTGCTTTTATATAGTCAATACACTTTTGCCTTGTTTTATTTTTAACTCTCACCCTGGGGTATTTGACCCACTTGTTTGTCCCCACCATGGGAAATTTGCTATGTTTTTTTAAGAAAGAATGCTAATGCCCAGGGGCTGACCCAGGAGGTGATGGGCACTACAGGAATTGAGTGATACATAACACAGGGAAAAGTCTGACCTAGTAAATATGATAGCTATATAACTGGTCAACGGAACCAAGTGAAAAAAACCAATATGTTGGTCAAAATAGTAAGACTTAACTGGTCTTAATTACAAACGAGAATTAAGTACATGTTCTTTTAACCTTAGGGCCTGATTACATGAGCCGGGCTGGCCCAGTTAGCCAGGCTGGCCTGGTTAGCAGGGCTGCTTCGGTGCACCGAGATGACTTTCAGCCCAATATTACATGAGGCAAGCCAGCCTGGTTGATGGCTGATGCGATGAACTGCAGGAAACCGAAGCGAGCTTGATTTTGTACTCTCGCTGGCTTAATGAGCCGGGCTGACCCGGCAAACACGATTACGTGGAAAAATCTCAGCCCGGTTAACCGCGATCCCGGCACCATGATACTGTGATCTCCGCTAACCGGCCTGGTCCGGTTGTCATGTAATCACGAAGTTGATTTTTGTTGCATGTAACAAACGTGCCGAGATCCCAGCAAACTGACACCAGCCGGGCTAACCGGGCCAGCCTGGCTCATGTAATCAGGGCCTAATTCTGTACCTCAGGTAAATTAAATAATTTTCAATCTTAAATTAATTGAATAATTATCAACATTTGTCATAAAGAGCTTTCGTGCTCAAGACTCATACAAGACCCTGCAAACAAGACTTTAATTTGATTTGCAATCTTTACAGACTGCAAAACATTCCCTCTTTGCTATAAATTTTCCAAGATGTATTACATGTGTTGCATGCGTGCACAATGCACACTGGTTATTGTTCACACCTTGACAACATGTAAGTTAAATTAAAGAATCTACGCACATAAGGAGGCATGTTAGAGGAAACTAGAAGTAACTATATGTTAAAACAAGGTACCGTACAAAGCAAAGTTTTAAACTCCACTATGTGCTATTTTAAATGCAAGCTCTTCTTGGTTAAACAATCAGGCCGCATCAATGTTTACATCTGAAGAAATGAAAGAAAACCGTCCCAACTCACCGTGGAGCTTGTTCTGACAGGCAGGGAAACGAGTTATCGAGTCCCTTGAATTCTTGCGAAAAATCCGGGATTTTCACCTTGCTTTCTTCGTGTACATGTCGATGTGGTTGCAAAGATGCGGCGAAAATCCTCGAAACTCCTCGACTGGCTTTGGAAATACGCCCAGACAAAAGACAATAACCGATTCGAATCATGTTGATTCTTCAAGACCTGCTGATCGATTTTGTACTCCAATTCTTGCGTTCAACATCACGATCAGCAACATGGGTATTTGTAGAAACAGTTTTCATGGCAATGCTTCACTCTCCTCAACACACCGATGATGATAAAGCATTTTCTTTTTGTCACGTCAACGACGTGACTTCTTATATAGATTTTCATCTGCTTTGTTTATTTATGCTCGGGGGAGGTTCATGGGAAATAATGAAAGTACGTGATGAGCACGTGCTCAATCGGGTAAAGTCCAGAGTACTAAAATTAATAAAGTGCTTGTAGAAGGAGTACTTGTTCTGTAATGCTAAATAACACTTCAAATTTTCTTGCTCACTGGGTGAACGAAGGGAATTGCATGATCACCACGTGAAGAACGAAAAAATGATTTCGTTGAAATATTAGCAGCCCCGCTGACCATACGTCACCATAGGCGTTGGCTATGTGCACATCTGAGTTCACGTTTCGCCCCCGGGGGGTTTCGCACGTTTTTGATCAGTTCAGGCAGGATTAATTGCATTTCAGTGTAGCAGTGGTTTATAGGATGAGAAAGGGATGTTCGGCAACAGCGGCGGGTTGAATCTGTCTTTGGGACGTCGCTTAGTTTCACCTATGTATTGTAAATGGCAGCGGTTACACTGTATCGTGTAGATTAAATTGTTGGTGTTACAGGTTATGTAGCTTTTATATGTGTGAAGTGATGTGACGGATTTTGCTTGTGGAGAAAAAAGCATAGCGGAAGGAACCAGGTGGTAATGGCTCTGTCAATTCCAATGCCGCTCATGCCCTCCCCTCTTCCCCGGGCATTTGACGGGCATTTGACATTTTGTTTTCAGAAGGTGGCAAATACCCCATCGTGGGGAAGCTGGCGCACACAAAATCCCCATGCTTGGCGGAGAAAACTGAGAAAACTGCAAATGCCCTACCCGTGGGATAGCGTCAAAATTATCTTTTATAGCGATTTTGCTGTGTACTCGTGAGTGCTAATGCAACGTGAAAAACTGAAAGCATCTTCTAATATTGGATAAATAGCCGACTGTTATTCATGAACTCACCTTTATGGTATGTCATTGTATAAAGCCCATTGAAACTGATTCAAACATTTTCAGAAGTACTGCACACCGGTTTGCGCAAAGAAAAAGACTAACTCGCAAAGACGATGTTTGCAGAGAAAACGTATTGAAAGAAGGCTTATCCCTTCAAACAAAAATACGATCTGTTTTTATTTTAAAAATATCCACAACTTAACTTCCAAGGTTATTATGAAACCTTCGAGGCCCTTTTGTCTTGTCCATCGACCCACACCATACTTGCTTCTCGCCTCAATTCTCTCGCACATGAAAGACCAACATGAATTTGGGGGACGGTGGTGAGGCACGAGCTACTTGCAATGGGTTAAATCTCAGAAAAAGAATTTACATCTACGTTTTTGAGTTATTTTAAAAAAAAAAGTGAGTGAGTGAGTGCGTGCGTGCATGCGTGCGTGCATGCGTGCGTGCGTGCGTGCGTGCGTGAGTGCGTGAGTGAGTGAGTGAGTGAGTGAGTGAGTGAGTGAGTGAGAGATGTATTAATATCACACCAATCAGATTGGATCTACTATATACAGCCAATCAAATTTCTTGTTGTAAAGGTAAATGGTTTGTGAGAAGATTTGATCCTGATACAGTTCAGAACGGCCATATTTATTCTCCGGCTTCTATAAAAGAGGAGGAAGTATTCATATAGTGGGCTTACTTCGACATTTTCTGTGGGTTAGGCTAAGGATTATGTGGGCGGGTTTGATCAGTAATCATTTGCAACTGGATAATCAATCAAAGAAACATACTGTTTGGCATATAACTACGAGAATGCGATGAAGGGTGAGCTTTTCCCACTAGATAAGTTTTTGAATTGAGTCTTAGCCGCCCTATTGCTAGGTTTAAGATGTAAATGAAAAACAAGTTGAAGTGGTTTCTATGATGGGATCAATTGTATTTTAGGGGGGTGGAATGCACTACTGGGAATATGAAGGAGTTGTGACCAGGTTCAAATCGTTTGCGTGTTGTATATTGAAACCTAAGTATTGCTGCAGAGTTCGTAATGAGTATTCCGGACGTGTCGTTAATTTCAGCATCCATTGATAAGTTTCAATGTGAAAAGCGAAGAGACTACGATTAATTTGGTCAACAGAACAAAAAGATATTATTCTGTGACGATTTTACAATTTTAATGAGTCTTGTTTACTACTGGAATGAGAAGAAACGTTTCAGTAATGAAACTAAATCTTTTCTCTTCAATGTTATCAGGGTTTTCGCTTGTTCACATTAATAACCAACACAAATTGTAGTTGAAGAAAAAGGAATTTATTTTTGTTCAGGATAACTTAAATGAGGTATACTGTGAAGTCTTTAGCGTTTTATTGTGTTAAACACAAGGACTTTGGTAATTGAAAAATAAAGACCAATGTGTATTTTGTCGGTTTGTGATTTTTAGTCCGGTTTAGAGCGGAGTGTGACAGTTACATGCATACATTGAGTTGTTTTAGAGTGCATAATGTTCAGTGTAATGGTGGCTAGTTATGAACGAGATGAGCCTTGAGTTTTTAAAGAATTCACGAGTAAGCAGTATGCAAATACAACGAGATATTTTTATTTTTAGTTACAAAGGTAACTTGATACTTTTGTTTTTCACAAGAAGTAAATTCAATTAGAGGTCACGAATCGTCGCTTCTAGTTCTTAGTACATGTTTTAGAGGAGACGAGACTATTTAGATTTAAAACAGTTCTTACGTTTACCATAGTAAGTGCAGGTAATGATTGTTTTGTTCTTGTTGCATGCAAATATAACGAGATATTTTTATTTTTTTAGTTACAAAGGGTAATTTGACACTCTTGTTTTTCACAAGGGAATAAATTCAATTAGAGCTGACGATTCGTCACCACTTGTTCCCACGAGATGTTTGCTGTCATTAGTTACAAATGGCAACTTAACACTGTTGTTTTTATATGGGAGTAAAT
This sequence comes from Orbicella franksi, assembly GCF_964199315.1. Taxonomy (NCBI): domain Eukaryota; kingdom Metazoa; phylum Cnidaria; class Anthozoa; order Scleractinia; family Merulinidae; genus Orbicella; species Orbicella franksi. The sequence goes on along the minus strand of NC_138145.1, from coordinate 11,003,600 downwards.
TCAATTAGAGCTGACAAGTTATCGGCTATTGTTCCCAGGATATTAAACAAAAGAGAAGCTTTCATTTCTGGACGGTTTTTACGTCTCTGCAGTAGCAGTTTAATATTTTTATTTGATGGGCATTTTATGACATTCTTTTCAGTCCAATATTTTTAAAGGTAAAAAGTATGAAAACTGTTCAAATGTTCTTTGAAGACTGTGTGGCACCAAGTTAAAGTGCAATTTAATTAAATCAGACTTTCAACGTGGCAGAGAGTTTTCTTTTTTTCTCTTTCTTTCTATTTTCGATGAAGTAGTGTTGTTGCGTTGTGTTGTGTAAAAAGGGTAAACTTACGACTCGTATAAAATGCGAAAATTTCTCTTAACTTGAGTATTTTTGAGCAAAAATTCCTCTTGGGGGCTGGAAGGGCTGCCGAGGGAGTACTCCAAGAAAAATTGGGTAGGGGTGTGCGGCTCGCTTCCCAAAACCCTTACCCTATTTATGACTAAAATCTGCGATATTCCTTAGCCTATTTATGACCTGACCCAAAATTGGAAACCCTATTTACGACCTGACCCTTAAATCAAAACCCTATTTCAGACCTGCGTTATAATTAGCTCCCTAGTTCAAACCAATGTTAAATTACCGTAAACATATAGATTTGTGAAGGGCTTTTGATGATTTTCTTTTCCGTAATGATGAAAAAGTGGCATCTTGAGTTCTTAAAGCATACCCATAGCAAGGCTAGGTGCAAAAACCATACCCTATTTATGACCAAAATGGCCAAAATCGGCTAAAATCGATACCCTATTTATGACCAAAACGGCTGAAAAACGATACCCTTTGGGGCCGCACGTTCCTATATAGCCCATATAAGGGAGTACCCCTTCCCCCCGGGGAAGGGCTATGTGATCGGTGAATAAGGGAGTTATGCATGTGCGCGTGTCACACCAATCACAGTGTGGGTTGTATCAAAGAACGAATCAAATTGCATGTTAGAAAATAAGATGGTATCTACATTAATCTGGAGACGTGTCAGATTACTGTAGTTTGTTCAGTCAAACATTTTATGGCTTACTATTTAGTTATCTTACCATTACTGATGTAACATCGTATGTACATCATAAATTCCCAGTTTCTTTCTTGCTGCACATTGCAACCAAAAATACTTGTCAAATCAACCAAATCATTACTGTAAACAGTTCCATGAATGCTCCTATCTCCGAGACTTATAGTTCACAAAAAAATAACTCTTGCACGCCTTACGTGCCTACGTTAACCTGTGTCTTCTCTCTGATATATCCGCGCAACAATTTTCACGTTGTCCTCAATGTCCAACTTGTGTCTACTATCCAAAACATTGCGCTCAATAATTTCTAAAACTTTGCGCCAGACAATGTCAAAGTGTGTCCACTCTAAAATATGCGCGCAACAATTTTTATTTTTTCCATCATGTAAAACGTGCTCAACAATTTTTGCGTCTTCTGTCCAAAACATTGCGCGCAAATATATCTCTAAAACATTGCGCCAAACAATGTCAAAGTTCGTCTACTCTTTGAAATATTGCGCGCAAAAATTTCAAGGTATGGTCAGTGACCGTAGCGTTGTGGATAGATAAAGCTTCCTAATTCTTCCAGTCATTTTGATTTCATAGTTAAACAGTCACTACGCATTCAATACGGCATTTCCGAATTACCTTTAGCCTCTTCCCCAAAGCGAGTCTTGGTGCCCATCCTTTCATATGAAAATGACTTCATTCTCATGCAAGTCAAACTCATTTTCATTTGAATGGTTGAGCACGAGGCCTCGCTTTGACAGAAAGGATTAAGGCAACTCGGAAATGGGCTCAGTATTACTCTAAATTTTTTTTCGCTGTAGAAACTGGCTATACATGTATTTTCCTTACACTCTAAAAGACACTGCAAGGACTTTAATTGACGACATGTTGGGCAAAGAACACCCTTAGTACTGCCAACTGTTAGCTTTCAAATGTTAGCCCCGGAATTCAAGTAAGATAAGCATTTTCAGCAGTCTCGAGTTAGGCCCCGTCCACACTAGGCGAGAGGACTTTATTTCTACGGTTAGGCCTACCGTCCACACTAATCCGTCACGAAAACGGAGTTTTTCGAAAACGCTTTTCAAACCGGAGGAATTTGAAAACACCGGCTTTTCGTTTTCGCGTGGACGGAAAACATTTTGAAAACGAAGCGTTTCGAAAACGATGACATCGCGGTAATCATGTGATTTCTCTGACCGAGTTTTCCTCAAACACAAATCCAAAATGACCGGTGATTGTTGCGTTTTAAAATTCCTCCAGCGTAGTGTGGACGGAGAACATATGATGCGTTTTCAGAGTGAAACTTCCGTTTTCAAATTCCTGATCAAGGCCTTAGGTGCCTTGACTTCATTTAATGAAATGGGAAAACCTTGATACCCGCCATGGAAATGCAATGTAAACATTTCCGCCATTGAGAAAATTCTTAAATAGCCCTTTAAGTTCTCATTCTATTCAGTAAACGATTCTACTAAAAGCCAAAATGGTCAATTTTGGGCAAATTTCTTGGTTCAATTCATTTAATTTCAATAAATGCTAAATTTTCTCCTTCATCATTTTTCTTCCAGGAAAGTAGAAGGATCAGGTTTAAACGGGTATCCCAATGATCCAGGCCAACTATTACAACATCACTCAGGTAATTATTTAATTCATTTACCCAAACTTGATATTTCAATTCTCCTTACCAATAAGCATACATTTCTTTCATGCTAGTTCTGGAGACATTACGATGTATCAACATTTCGTTTCCATGCCAACCATGCATTCATGGGCTGCTATGACCAAATTTCTTGGTTTTATTTTCTTGTTTAGCTGTTACTTTTCACGATGCTTTGTCAAGTTTCTTCCAAAACCTTTGCAGCCTTAGATTTCTTGCATCACTTTCGACATTTAGTTTTCCAAGATTTCCAAGGATTTTTTTGGGCAAATTTTGTAATCTAACATGGCAATAGTCCAAGCTGTCTGTTTGTTTGTTAAGTTGTTTACTTGTTTGTTTGTTTGTTTTTCGTAATATAGCGCTTTTTCTATTTCTTAGATAATGTCTCTTATATTTTTTCTTGATTATTTTGTAGATAGGACGGAATTACTGAGCTGAGATGTCTGCTTGCCTGTCGAGTTGGAACATAACTTGATATTAAGGAACAGTGGTACGGTAATGCGCTCAATTCACATTTTGTTTAACTTAAATAAGTAGTCATACAACTGAAATCTTTGATACCTTTTAGGCAGCCCATTTTCAATGCAATTTCGTGGTATCAAAGTGTTGTACCCTGGAAATTCAGGACTCTTCAGTTAATTTAACTTTGTTTGATTTGAATAACATAGATAATGAAAATATCGAGGGACCGCAGCCAGGGTCCATCATAGTAAAAAATGTTTTAAAAATTTTCTCTTGCTAAAAATATTATAACAACACAATCTTTCGGGCCGGGCTTTCGGATAATAGGGAGTTTAGGAAGCTATAACGGCGACGCCGGGGAAAAGGTCGATTAAAAAAATGAATTTATATTTTACCTACGAATCTCGCGATACTCTATAGTCATTTACTTTGTTTAACACTGACAAAACTATCACGAAACTGAATCTGGGACACAGCGATAAATTTGAAATAGAAATTTAAAAAATTAGCCGTTGTGGTTCACGTTCTTCAGACGACGCAGAATTTGGCCATTTTGCGTTGTTGTTTTGCAGAACACGGCGAAGAAATGTAGCAAGAATTATAACGCAAGTGTACAGCCATTGTTCTGCTCATTAAACCTTTTGTTTAGCGACGTTCCCGTTGCCGTTGTCGTCGTGGCTTTCTTAAACTCCCTAATATTGGCCGTGTACTCCTACCCAAAGAAGTAAAAAAGTCGCCTTTTGTAATTTCATAGTTGTGAAGCATGCGTTTTTGCATAGACATCAAAATATATTTATTTGTAGCAAACATATGAACAGCGACAATAAATCGCGTTTGATAATGGATACTTGATATTTGCAAGGGGTAAACATTTGGTAATTAGTTGAAGTTAATACATTTACGCATGTTTTAGTGCTAGATGAATCGGCAATCAAATTATAAAGCGAACCAGTTTGTTGACAACTACAGAACTTGTTTATTAAATCGATTTCTTTTTACTTATTTTTTTTTTGCAGGATTTCTCAAGTGAATACACTCTGTGAAAGCAATGCATTGAAGAAAAGGACGAATGCCTAGGCATTGGAGGCAAGACATGGGAGGAAGGAATAAAGAAGGCAAAACTTTGGATGCAATATATCGGAGCTGGGAATAATACACAAGGGAGCGAAGTAAGACAGACTTTTAGATTAAATTCGAGCGGCAGAATTATGGAAATTTGAAAGACAAGATTCAATTTATTAGGTGCTGTCTACAAGGCGAAAGTTACTCGCTTGTTTAAATGCAGGGCTGTTTTCCAATTCTAATTGTCTTGTTTACAAAATTATCAAGCCCTAATTTGACTTGGAAAAATCACTTTTGGAGCGATTCTTCCGTATTCATCTCTCGGTAAACAGAGTCTGTGAGCTCGCGTTTTCGAAAGCAATTTTTTAATTTTACTAGTGTAATTAATTAAGCGGATTGATTCTCTGTTTGCCAAAACATCGCAACCGGAAACTATTTCTATAGGCAAATTACAAATGTACGTGTGTGTTTTATACTGGGCTGTTCACTAATTCTAATTGTCTTGTTCACAAAATTGAAATTCGCGTCCAAATTCGACGAGGTAAAATTATTTTTGTAGCAAGCCTTCGTGCTTATTCACCAAAAGCTTATTTTTCTCGACAAAGATAACTCGAGAACGTATATATTTTTCACGTTGTTCTCTTTATTCTGCCACATAATTTTACAGGAATGAATTGTATTTGTCAAAATATTGCAACCAAAAATGAATTTCAGAGAATTTTTTTTTTAATAGAATACGTACAATTTTCGAGCTCACAGAGTCATTTACGGGGGAGGTAAGCTTTACATTTTTCCAAAATGCTATTTTTCAAAGTCATAATTTATTTAAGTATTGCTTCAAAGTTTTTTGCAGTTCACATACACTCTCGTCTCGCGTTGTGTTCGAAAGTTTTGCTAAGAAGAGTAAACACTGTCTTGAAGCTCAAATTTACGTTCGCAGTTGCTTTTCAAAGAAACAATTCAAGGAAACTGTTCTGTAGTATAGCGTCAATGTTTTTCCGTAATCTCGTTCGTTTAATTCTTCGTGTTTCTAAAACGATTTTTTAACTAAGATGATCAAAAATTGTCTTGAAATGCTCAAATTTGTGTGAGAAGCCCATGGTTACTCTTTTAGAAAACATTTTTATTTAGCTGTATGCAAGATTAAAATTGTTTTTGCAAAATTGTGTTGAGATTTGCTTTCGCGGTAACCCTTGTCAAAATTTTTTAATTTTCCCGCCAAAAAACTTAGAAAAATACTGGCGTTTATAATACGCATGCGCCAAAATTTTAAAAAAAATTACCTCTTGTTTGCATCTGTTTAAAATTTTTTAATTTTCCCGCCAGAAGACTTAGAAACAATACGGCGCCTAAAATAGGCATGCGCCAATTGTTTTTTTGAAAAATGTAATTAAACTCCAAATTTAGACTTAATTTAATAGTTCAGTAAATGTACTCTTTTATTCCAATGTGTATTCTTTTGTAATCTTTATTAAGTAAATAAAATATTTCAAACATTAAAGTACTCACAACAAGTGTTTCATTTCAATTGTTTTATTCATCTTTAATTTTCTACTTACAATAGTTAATTAATTAAGTAAAATTCAATTAAACTAATTACAAAGGTGTCATCAAAAAATTTGCCCTATATATATACACAAGACTTTTGGCGGGAAAATTGGAAAAAATTTGCACAGCGTTTCCCCTGACATCTTTTTTTCAAGAATTTTAATTTTTTTTGTACCCCCTTGAATTTTTCCCGCCAAAAAATTTTTGAACATATACCATCTTGAACACAAACTAACGGAAAAATTGTGATTCTAATCATTCGAATTTTTCAAAAAAAAAAAAGATTTTGAATCTAGTGAACATTTGTTTGTGTTCAAAATGGTATATTCCATGATGACATCTGACGAATCTGACAAGATAAATAAAGTAAGCATGCAAATACCGACCGATAAAATTTACTTCAATCAAACTGATGATCGCTCGATCCAAGAAATAAAACTCCCCACAAGTTGAAAACATGTACTAAATGATAACTCGAAAGCGGTTGAAACCTTTCCGGCAAAAATGGCAGAAGTAGTTAACAATTACTACCGAACTGAAAGATTTTCCGCGCCCGAATGTCACTCCAATGAAAACATTTCAGCCGAGAAAAGAAATAAAACATTAAACAATGAAAATGATTTTAGACTACGAAGTTTTGAACTCGAATATAACTTTTCTTGTTACAAGACTGCCATTTGTTATCGGAAAGTTTTCAATTGAACCAAATTCTAAAGTGATATTCTCAACTTCGTCTTCATCCTCCCTGCTTAAATCCTTTTGATCTACTCCTGTCTTGCTGACAATCCCTGAAAATGGAAGAGGTGAAAATTGGGTAAGGAACAAACGTGAGTGTAGAAACTGAAAAGAGTAAACGAGGAATAAAAGAATCCACAATGAATTGTTAAACACGAGTGCGCGTTGACAAGTACAAGGCAAAGTTTGACAAAGAAACGCCAATTTCGTAAAGAAAGCCTAACTCTCGTAAAAATAACAGCTACAGACTTCAACGTCTGGTATGGTTCCTGAACTAACTTCTAACGTACGTTTTACCCCGTTACTTAAGCCATGAGGTTGTTCTAACGTTCGACACGAAACGTAAACCGAGCCCGGCAAGCGCACGTGGTAGGACTTGGAGCCGGTATTTTTGGTTGAAATATTTCTAACGAAAGGTAGAATCGGAAAAATTGATACTAATCATTGACAGAAATGGGTATCAACTGACTATCCTTCGCCAAATGTGGACGCTATTCTTTCTTTAAAGAAAAAATTTGCTTCTAGTGTAGAAGGGGGCAGTTCACATCTTACTCCGACGGCAAACATCTTAAAGTGACAAACAGGCACCTTAGGTCAGCAATAGTCATCATGAATATGGAAAATAAAATTAGACCAATCGGCTAACAGATACGTCACGACTTTTCATGACAAACACCCTTTACACGCTTTACTCTGAGAAAGTTTTGCATTTTCTTTGTTCATAAGGAGCTCACGTGAACCTGTATGAGCTAGCTAAACACAATACGTAGTTTTTCAAAAATTATTCACATTTTTACAGTTCTTGATCAAGTTTTAAGCCTTTCCTTCGTTTTTAAAATGAATTCTGAAGCGTTCATTTAAACATTCAAACATACATTAACTTACGGTTGCATTTTTTTATCACACGATTCTCTCATCCTTGTACCACACTAAACGCTACGACGAATAATTTTGGGCCAAACTAAATTTTTTCATTAGTCTTGTATTTTAAATAAAGTTTTTTATTAAGTCCATTGTTAACTCGATCTTTGCGAAGATTCGTGCTCAATTTTCTACTGTCTGTACAAAGTCATCTACGCTTGCTTAACGTTTTCATATATTGGTTACTGGCTTAAATAAATTAAGGGGGCTTAAGAAGACCAAAGGGATGGCATTTCTGCTCAACTGTCAGAGAAACTAACAAGCTAACACATCAGGGCACTTACCTGGCGAATTATGAAATTTAGAATGCTGGAATGAACTTAGTTGGGAACCCATCAGGAACTCGCTGGGAACGTGGCGTGGGGGAAGGACACGCCCGGAAGGAACTCGGGGTAAAAAGAAGGGAACGCGCAGCGAACGTAGAGTGTAGTAGAAGAGCTCAGGGATAGCAGAAACTACAGTGATTGTATGGGGGAGCAAGCAGTCAGCCCAGGAGGTACCCACGATGAAACACACGATCCGGACTTACGCGATTACGGCATACCCGCGGTAAAACGCACCGCAAACACAATAAAACGCACGGGTAAAACAATTGACGGGAAAGGTATGGGAACTCACAACGGTTACACGGGAAAGATATGAGAGAAATTACCTTACCCTTGCATTTGCTATGGTCTTCCCGATGCCTGAAATCCAGGTTGCATTTCTTAGTGCGTTCCCCGCGTGTATCCCTCGCGCGTTCCTTGTTCCCGAAAACGAGAAATAAAACATCAACCTCGTTGCCAGGGTCTCTCATCTTTCCGCCCTCTGGAGGGGGCGGTAAGATGAGAGACCCTGGCAACGAGGTTGATAAAACATTCGTTCATTCATATTACAACGATGTCACAAATTAAGGGATACTGGTCACAATATTTCCTATGGTGAAAAATACCAAAAACTTCATGATAAATCTAAGACGGATCACGAACAAACAATCTCGGAGAGACAATCTCAAATAGTGCAGAGTGTAATGTATAGCTCTAATGCAGTACTCATGACACAGTTCCTATATAAACCCTGCCATTCACTCCTGGTTTATATTGACCTTGCTGGTCAGCTAGGGATTTTAATGAGGCATAATCTTAGCAGTGTGTGTGTTTGATGTGTTTATTTTCATTCACAGTCCAAGAACAACTTACAATTAATTACCGTTTGTCAAGGCAGCTCTCGAATTTTACTGTAGTGTTTTACGTTGATTTTTTCTCATTTTAAATTAAATAATACATTTAAGTAGCCTGCGAACGCAGACGTATTTTCGGCTGTCGCTTGTCTCCGCCGAAAAATAACGTCTGCGAAGCCGAGCCAGGAAACGATTTCTGTGACGTAGCAATTTTAAGCCAATCACAGTTTGGATCAAGTAGCACCAGAACTACTGCTCGAGGTATTCGCTGCGAGGGGCACTCGAATTTCATTCTATCATGAAATCTGATTGGCCAAGGAGAAACAAAAGTCATTACGTCACAGAAATCGTTTCCTGGCTCGGGTCCGCAGACGTTACTTTTCGGCGGAGACAAGCGACAGCCGGAAATACGTCTGCGTCTGCGAACGTGACAATTTTACTCTTCACGAAAACGTTTGTAACTTGATACTTTTGTTTTCCTCGCAAAGGTATGTAACCTAAAACTCTTGTTTTCTCCAAAACACACGTAAGATGTGCTAGTATTCTTTTTACAGCTGGAGATAAATGAAAGAAAGTTGAATGTCGAATGAACAAATGGAAGAGGATCGATTTGCTTTATTTAAAACGTAAATTTGCTTTTGACCGATAAACAGGAACTAATCTAATTATCAAATTGTCACGGAACAGCACGTTCTGTTGCCACCTTTGGCGTTAACAGTAAAACCACTTAAATTTAAAATATACACTGATATCGATTGATACAACTGAGGAGCGTTTGAACGAAAGGTATTGAAAGTAAAAAGCGCTACGTAACCGAGATTATATCCTTCATCGGTGAACGAGTCCCCTGAGAGACTGATAAAATTTATTCTTTCAGTAGGTGCCACGGAGTCTGCAGCAATATTTGAGCAGTTTCCTGGGTGTTTTTGTTCAATTTGACAAGTTTTAATGCCACTTACTCGGGAGAGTTTCGGCTGCGGGTATGAACATTTTGGTCTCTTTGATAGAGACAATTAAAGGTTGAAATAAACGCACTAGTGTAGTTTGGAAACAATAGATGATATTTCTTGAACCAAGTTAGGCGTAATTCCAAAAGACACGCAGTCACAGTAATATCCTTGTATCGTGCTAACGATGTTAAAACGCATACGTATGACTTATTAGGGTTCTACCACAAGGAAAAGCGCTCAACGTTAGTGTGTGATCTTGTATGAAATGCATCTTCCACCTGATATATGTAGTTGACATCAACGCTTATTAATCTGCGCATGCGTTTAAAGCAAATATGACGGGACGCACGCAATCTCGTTCCCATAGTCTTCGTTCCCCTTGACCAGCGGTCGGAAAACGAGAGCTCTGAGAGCAACCATTTCAGGCATGCGCCATAGATGCAGACTGCGCAGTGAAACTGGATGGGCAGAATCACCAGAATTCGGTTATTTCAAAATGGTTGCTCCCAGAGCTCTCGTTTTCCGACCGCTGTTCAAGGGGAACGAAGACTCTGGGAACGAGATTGGGACGCACGGAGCTTCTACTGTAAGTACCGCAGAGAAATGGTAGGAAATTTTCCTGGCATTCCTTACATACTCTCACTAGGGTTCTTCGTCTTGCGGCCAGGGAAGGCGTCATAATCTGTTTCAGTGACATGTAGATAATGTTAAAAAAAAAAACACACCAGAAAGGGCCGATGGAACATGAGACAAGCTTTAAAATGAAGTCACGATATTACTAGTGCTTTAAAAGTAAATAGTGCGTTCGAATCATTCCCGATGCTTTCAAATGATGGCGGACTCCACCGACGCCAATAATCTGGAACAAAACAAGGCCATTATATATCGGATCACGCCTAAACACACGTGAAGAAAGACTTGGGCAGGAAAAAAAAGTGAGCGGACAAAAGCGGGGAATGCCTATAAATCAAGTAATCCCGCAATGATGAACGAATTACACATCATGAACCTTCCTCTGCTTCTCCCACTGAACCAAGTTCAGATCTACGAACTGAACTTAAAGATACCAAAGTGCCTACGAATGGATGTTGAGCGCGGCGAGTAGACGTAAATGTCTTGTTTACCTAATGAAAGGCATCACAATAAACTCTGAGCTTGCATCGAGATGCTTGTCCGGGCGTAAAGGAGCGTTTGATTAATCAATCTAAAACAGATCTTAAGGAATAGAAACCCAGATGATCTGGAATACTTGTCTGAGTATGTCGTTGGCAGTGGGAGCCACGTGCAGTATTATCACGCTCGGCAATTGAAGTTATTGTGTAGGAAATATCGCACAATTACACAGCCGAAGGCAAAAAAAAAAAAGCGCGAGGAGAAACTTAGTACATGGAGCTAAGATAAATTGTCAGTGCTTTAGGTGACCATGTACGGCTACCAATGGCTTGGCCAATCGCTTGGCCAATGGCTCGTACACGCAACGAATCGTAAGGTTCAAAAGTATAATGATTTTTCCAATCAATAACCTGAATAACGTACAATAAACTGACGGCGATTCAGCTAGGGAAGATATAGCTTATTCCAGGAAACGTCATGAAGCGCCCTGGTAAAACAAATCCCGCAACATTTTCATCAAGTAACAAGAGGGAACTAACAGGACCATTTCTTCAAATTGAAATTACTAAAATTGACAACTTTTCATCATTTTTAATAGGAACGCATAAAAAGAACGTTTAATCATATTGAAATTAAAAAGTCGGCCAGAGCAGTTAAATATTTATAAAGCAGACTAACGTAGCAGTGTATCATGAACAGTAAAAATAGTTTAAGGTATCTTATATCACGGTCTACATGTAAAGTGCCCACCCATGTGCCAGCAACATAAATTTGAACTGGAACGAAGAATTTCTAAATGATTTATAAGAACTCAGCGTTTTTACAAATTACACTCACAGCCTTAGAGGAATATAGCCCTGTTCTCATACAATTAAAAGAAAAAAAAAGGAAAGAAAAAAAAACACCAGGAAGAGATACTTACAGTAGAAGTCATTTGCGTCCCCTCATAAAGTGAGAGATTCTCGCCCATATCAACTTTCTTTTCTCTTGTAAGTTCTCGCGCGTTTCGAGATACGACTATAAAATGTTTAAGCAAGCAACCGGAACGATGATCCTGCTGGTATACGTTGGATCAATAGTGATCTAATCGGCTTTACATATAAAATGAAGAATACAAAAGCAGAAACCGACACAACGTAGAACGATTTTTTGAAGGTGTACTATATTTCGGCTGGCCAAACCAGCCTTCTTCAGGTACAATGGAAGACTTTACATTGGTGCGTGTTTTTATGTAGCCGATATTTACGTAATACCGGAAATACGCAAAAGTAATTGATAGTGTAAATTGAAGATAAGCAT
>NC_138145.1:10859160-10989160 GCF_964199315.1 Orbicella franksi | reverse complement strand
GCAAATCTACACACGTGTATTTTACTTGTGGAAGTCTGTCGCTTTGGACAATGCTTGGGTTAAAGATTCTCGTCCATTTATATCTTTTTTTCACTTGTGCGTTTTCGCGCGTTTAGCGATGCGGCACACTCGCGTTTCTTGTGTGGGGATCCCAAACTATTCCTACGGGGCTCTTTAAAAATGCTAGTTTTGGCCCTCCCCCAAATTTACACAAGTGTACAGTGCTTGGGTTATATATTCTTTCCCATGTCAATTTTCTTCTCTCCCGCTTTGGACAATGCGTGGGTTAAAGATTCTCGCTCATTTACATCTTTTTTTCACTCGCGTGTTTTCGCGCGCTTAGCGATGCGGCACACTCGAGTTTTTGGTGTAGGGATCCCAAACTATGCTTACGGGGCTCTTTAAAAATGCTAGTTTTGGCCCTCCCTTAAATCTACACAAATGTATTTCACTTGTGGAAGTCTATCGATTTGGACAGCGCTTAGGTTGGAGATTCTCGCCCAGATCAACTTTCTCAGTTTCTCTCGCAAGTTCCCGGGCGTTTAGAGATGTGCCACACTCGCGTTTTAGGTGCGGCGATCCCAACCAATGCTTATTTAACTTTTTAGAGATGTAACTTTTAGCCCTCCCCCAAATCTACACACGTTTATTTAACTTGTTTAAGTCTATCGATTTGGATAGTGCTTGGGTAAGAGATTCTCGCCCATATCAACTTTCTCTTCTCTCATACGTTCTTGCGTGCTTAGAGATGCACCACACTCGCGTTTTAGGTGCGGGAATCCCAACCAGTGCTCACTTAAAGATGCTACTTTTAGCCCTCTTCCAAATCTACACACGTGTATTTCACTTGTGGAAGTCTATCGCTTTGGACTATGCCTGGGGTAAAGATTCTCGCCCATTTATATCTTTTTTTCACTCGCGTGTTTTCTTGAATTAGTTTAAAGTCCCTGGGAGTCGGAAATATCGCTCAAGTTTCTGGAAATCGACCCAAAGTTGGTCAAAATCACGCTGCGCGTAGCCCGGTCTCGGCGACTTTCCAGTCACTAAGTGGCTATATTTCGGCCAGAGTGCTCATAGCGAAGCGTTCAAAAATTTTTCCTCTGTCCATTTCACTGAAAACCAAAGTCTTCTCGAATTAATTTAGAGACCCTGGGCCTCGGAAATATCGCCCAAAATAATGGAAATCGACCCAAAGTTGGTTGAAATCATGCTGCGCACAGCCCGGTCTCGGCGACTTTCTAGTCACTAAGTAGTTATGTTTCAGCCAGACTGGTCATAACCAAGCGTTCAAACATTTTTCCTCCGTCCAATTCACTGAAAAGCAAAGTCTTCTCGAATTAGTTTAGAGTCCCTGAGACTCGGAAAAATCGCCCAAGTTCATGGAAATCGACCCAAAGTTAATCAAAATCACTCTGCGCGTAGCTTGATCTCGGCGACTTTGAGCACTGTCCAAATCGATAGACCTCCACAAGTGAAATACACGTGTGTAGATTTGGGGGAGGGCTAAAACTAGCATCTCTAAAAAGTAAGGTAAGCATTGGTTGAGATCCCCGCACCTAAAACGCGAGTGTGGCGCATCTCTAAACGCGCGAGAACTTACGAGAGAGAAGAAAGTTGATATGAGCGAGAATCTCCCACTCAAGCACTGTCCAAATCGATAGACTTCCACAAGTGAAACAATCGTGTGTAGATTTGGGGAAGGGCTAAAAGTAGCATCTTTAAAGAGTTAGGTAAGCATTGGTTGGGATTCCTGCACCTAAAACGCTTGTGTGGCGCATCTCTAAACGCCCGAGAACTTACGAGCGAAAATAAAGTTGATATGGGCGAGAATCTCCAACCCAAACACTGCCCAAATCGATAGACTTTTACAAGTTAAATACCTTTGTGTAGATTTGGTGGACGGCCAAAACTAACATTTTTAAAGAGCCCCATAAGCATAGTTTGGGATCCCCACACAAAAAACGCGAGTGTGCCGCATCGCTAAATGAAAACATGCGAGTGAAAACAAGTTATAAATGGGCGAGAATCTATAATCCAGGCATTTTTTAAAGCGACTGACTTCCACAAGTAAAATACACGTGTGTAGATTTGAGAAAGGGCTAAATGTAGCATCTTTAAAAAGTCCAGTAAGCATAGTTTGAGATGACGACACAAAAATCGCGAGAGTAGCGCATCTCTAAACGCACGAAAACACGCGATAGGTCGAAATATAAATGGGCGAGAATCTCCATCCCAAGTATTGTTTAAAGCGACAGACTTCCACAAGTGAAATACACGTGTGTAGATTTGGGGGAGGGCCAAATCTAGCATTTTTAAAGAGCTCCGCAGACATACTTTAGGATCCCCATACCAAAAACGGGAGTGTGGCGCATCTCTAAACGCGCGAGAACTTACGAGAGAAAAGAAATTTGATATGGGCGAGAATCTCTTTCCCAGGCACTGTCTATATCGAAAGACTCCCACAAGTAAAAAAAATACACATGTGTAAATTTAAGAGAGGGCCAAAACTAGCATCTTTAAAAAGCCCAGTGAGCCTAGTTTAAGATCCCGACACCAAAAGTTCGAGTGTGCCGCATAGCTAAACGCGCGAGAAAAGACAAGAGAAAAGTAAATTGACATCGTTAAAAATATCCACCCAAGCACCGTTCAAATCGATAGACTTCCACAAATGAAATACACACTGGAGATTTGGAAGAGGGCTAAAACTAGCATCATTAAAAAGCGAGATGAGCAAAGTTTAGGATCCCCATATCTAAAACGCGAGTGCGCCGCCTCGCTTAACGTGCGACAACACGCGGGAGAAAAGAAAATTGACATGTCAAAGAGAAGCTAACCCAAGCACTGTCCAAATCGATAGACTTCCACAAGTGAAATACACTTCTGTAGATTTGGGGGAGGGCCAAAACTAGCATTTACAAAGAGCCCGGTAAGCATAGTTGGGATCCCCACACAAAAAAACGCGAGTGTGCTGCATCGCTAAACGCGCGAAAACACGCGAGTGAAAAAAAGATCTAAATGGGCGAGAATCCTTAACCCAAGTATTGTCCAAAGCGACAGACTTCCACAAGTGAAATACACGTGTGTAGATTTGGAGGAGGGCTAAAAGTAGCATCTTTAAAAAGCTAAGTAAGCGTTGGTTAAGATCCCCGCACCTAAACCGCGAGATTGGCGCATGTCTAAACGCGCGAGAACTTACGAGAGAAAAGAGAGTTGATATGGGCGAGAATCTCCAACCCAAACACTGTCCAAATCAATAGACTTCCACAAGTGAAATACACGTGTGTAGATTTAGGTGAGAGCTAAAAGTAGCATCTTTGAAAGGTTAGGTAAGCATTGGTTGGGATTTTTTTTTAAAATTCTATGAGAACGGGGCTGTATCCCTCTAAGGCTGTGGGTGTAATTTTTAAAAACACTGAGTTCTTATAAATCATTTAGAAATTCTTCGTTCCAGTTCAAATTTATGTTGCTGGCACATGGGTGGGCACTTTACATGTAGACCACGATGTAAGATACCTTAAACTATTTCTACTGTTCATGATACACTGCTACGTTAGTCTGCTTTATAAATATTTAAATGCTCTGGTCGACTTTTTAATTTCAATACGATTAAATGTTCTTTTTATGCGTTCCTATTAAAAATGATGCAAAGTTGTCAATTTCAGTAATTTTAATTTGAAGAAAAGGTCCAGTTAGTACCTTCTTGTTACTTGATGAAAATCTTGCGGGATTTGTTTTATCAGGGCGCTTCATGACGCCTCCTGAAATAAGCTATACCTTCCCTAGTTGAATCGTCATCAGTTTATCGTACGTTATTCAGGTTATTGATTGGAAAAATAATTATACTTTTGAACCTTAGTTCCTCTATTCTCAGAGGATGGGGGGTGGGCTCACTTCTTTCGGAGGTCGTTACTTACGGACTTTTACGATTCGTTGCGTGTACGAGCCATTGGCCAAGCGATTGGCCAAGCGATTGGCCAAGCCACTGGTAGCCGTACAGAGCCACCTAAAGCACTGACAATCTATCTTAGCTCCATGTACTAAGTTTCTCCTCGCGCTTTTTTTTTTTTTTTGCCTTCGGCTGTGTAATTGTGCGATATTTTCTACACAATAACTTCAATTGCCGAGCATGATAATACTGCACGTGGCTCCCACTGCCAACGACATACTCAGACAAGTATTCCAGATCGTCTGGGTTTCTCTTCCTTAAGATCTGTTTTAGATTGATTAATCAAACGCTCCTTTACGTCCGGACAAGCATCTCGATGCAAGCTCAGAGTTTATTGTGATGCCTTTCATTAGGTAAACAAGACATTTACGTCTACTCGCCGCGCTCAACATCCATTCGTAGGCACTTTGGTATCTTTAAGTTCAGTTCGTAGATCTGAACTTGGTTCAGTGGGAGAAGCAGAGGAAGGTTCATGATGTGTAATTCGTTCATCATTGCGGGATTACTTGATTTATAGGCATTCCCCGCTTTTGTCCGCTCACTTTTTTTTCCTGCCCAAGTCTTTCTTCACGTGTGTTTAGGCGTGATCCGATATATAATGGCCTTGTTTTGTTCCAGATTATTGGCGTCGGTGGAGTCCGCCATCGTTTGAAAGCATCAGGAATGACTCGAACGCACCATTTACTTTTAAAGCACTAGTATTAAATATAGTGACTTCATTTTAAAGTTGTCTCATATTCCATCGGCCCTTTCTGGTTTATTTTTTATTTAATATCATCGACATGTCACTGAAACAGATTCTGACGCCTTCACTGGCCGCAAGACGAAGAACCCTAGTGAGAGTATGTAAGGAATGCTAGGAAAATTTCCTACCATTTTTTTGCGGTACTTACAGTAGAAGCCCGGTGCGTCCAGTCATGATTGGTTTTATTCTAAAGAGAAAAGTACCACAAGGGGAGCAAGGGGCTTTCTGAAACAAATATATAGCTTTTTGAAGTGATCAAAGACGTGAGGTAGGTACATGCACCACCCATTTTACGTAGTGCTCACAAGTACCTACCCCACCCTACCCCCCTCTTGCTGCAAGCCTAATTAATTAATTGAAATTAATTAATTAAACAAACATTAAAGATTACACCTTATGGCCAACTGCCTTATTGCCATAGTGCTTTAGCGACGTCAACCTCCAAACGATCCCAGTAGTGCACTCTGCACTAAAAAGGACTCCACCCCCATTATTTTTACGCCCTTGGTCAGCCTCGTAATCATGTTTTCAGGAGTCGCTCGACTCGCTCAACCTCGCTCCTGTCGTCTTGTTTTTGAGCCTTGAGTTTTAAAACAGTTCATGAGCTAGTAGTATGCAAATGGAACGAGATATTTTTATTTTTAGTTACAAAGGTAACTTGATACTTTTGTTTTTCGCAATGAGTAAATTCAATTAGAGGTCACCAATACTCGCTTCTAGTTCTTAGTACATGTTTTAGAGATGAGACTATTTAGATTTGAAACAGTTCTAATGTTTACAATAGCAAGTGCAGGTAACGATTGTTTTGTTCTTGTTGCATGCAAATATAACGAGATATTTTTATTTTTTAGTAACAAAGGGTAATTTGACACTCTTGTTTTTCACAAGGGAGTAAATTCAATTAGAGCTGACGAATCGTCACCACTTGTTCCCACGAGATGTTTGCTGTCTTAACTTAACATTTTTGTTTTTTATATGGGAGTAAATTCAATTAGAGCTGACAAGTTATCGGCTATTGTTCCCAGGAAATTAAACGAAAAAGAAGCTTTCATTTCTGTACGGTTTTTACGTCTCTGCAGTAGCAGTTAAATATTTTTATTTGATGAGCATTTTATGACATTCTTTTAAAGGTAGAATTATGAAAACTGTCCAAATGTTCTTTGAAGACTGCGTGGCACCAAGTTAAAGTGCAATTTAATTAAATCAGACTTTCAACGTGTCAAGGAGGTTTTTTTTCTCTTTCTTTCAATTTTCGGCGAAGTAGTGTTGTTGTGTTGTGTCGTATAAAAAGGGTAAACTTACGACTTGTATAAAATGCGAAAAGTTCTCTTAACTTGAGTTTTTTTGAGCAAAAATTGTTCTTGGGGGTTGGAAGGGCTATGTGATCGGTGAGTGAGTTATGCATGTGCGCGTGTCACACAAATCAGAGTGTGGGTTGTATCAAAGACCGAATCAAATTGCCTGTTAGAAAATAAGATGGTATCTATATTAATCTGGAGACGTGTCAGATTGCTGTAGTTTGTTCAGTCAAACATTTTATGGCTTACTATTTAGTTATCTACCATTACCCATGTAACGTCGTATGTACAGCATAAATTCCCAGTTTCTTTCTTGTGTACATCGCAACCGAAAAACTTGTCAAATTAACCCAATCATCACTGTAAGCAGTTCCATGAATGCTGCTATCTCCGAGAATTCACCAAAAAAATAACTCTTGCATGCCTTGCGTGCCTATGTTAAACGTAGGGTTAATCCTTTTGATGTTTAATAAAGCGGGCTTTTGTGGTTAAAACTTACCGATTGATAATTCTGTATTTCACCGAATTTTCAAATGCCTAGGCTCGATTTATCCGATATACATTTCTCCTTTCCCGAGCAGCGGCTGGTAATCGAGCCTATCAAATGCCCAACCCCCGAGCAACCCTTTGCCATCAAATGTCCCATGGTGAAGACTTACAACCTGTCCAATGACCAGGTGGGCATAGGCCTGCTTGGAATTGAGATTAGGGTTGTTAGGAGCCGTGATAGTGGGTAGCTAAAATGGCGAAAAGGTTAGAAGTACGTCTGTAAGTGACGATAGGTGGGTGTTTAAAAACCTCCATGCAACAGCGGGAGGAAAGTAATCTGTTAAAATGTTTGCGCAGGATATTGGAAATGTGAGGAAGTGCTGGGAGGAAAGCAATCTGTTAAAATGTTTGCGTAGGATATAAGAAATGTGAGGAAGTGCTGGGTTATATGTAACAACAAAAGGTAAGCGGTTGGAATAGTGACGGTTAGTGTGCAAAGTGTCAGTGCGAGAAATATTAGTAGCTCGTTTAAATTCAAGGAAAGTGTTATCATAACCTCGTGAATTTAGCGTGAATACCACAAATACGGCAGACACGACACAAAGAAAACGTCTGTGATTTAGGAGATGGAGATTGGGTTCTGCCATCCGACACGTGAGAAGACGCTTCCGCGTTGCTCCTAGAGTAAGACTGTGATTTAGGAGATACAGATTTAGTTTCTCATTCTGGCACTTGATCGAGGGGACGCTTCCAAGCTGCTCCTAGACTGTCATTTAGGAGAGGCAGATTTGGTTCTGTCATCTGACAAGTGAGTGGATGCTTCGGAGATGCTCCTAGTCTCTGATTTAGGAGATGCAGACTTAGTTCTGCCATCCCACACGTGAGAACAGGCTTCTAAGCTGCTACTAGTCTGTGATTTGGAAGGTGCAGATTGGACAGTTATTAAACTAGTGCGTTCACTAATCAACATTAACCGACAAGGTGCTATTCAAAGATAATTAAGTGGTTAAGATATAAAAGACTTAGCAAAGATTTTTCCTGCTTTAATAGGGTGCAATCCCTGTATTTAGCTGCATGTCAAGGAATGGCATGAAAGTAGGAAATTGTACATGGCAATGACCAAATTTTGATACCAAACACAAAAGTTTCAGGGGTTCCATTTACTTCAAACTTTGTTACATGGATCTCAAAAGAGTCAATCTGAATGGGAAGTAGTTATGATTCTACCAGTTTCTCAGAGTGGTTTACTTTCCTAGTCAACAAAGACCATCTCTAAAAGAAAACAAACTCCCCATGAAAATAGAAAATCATACACAAAATTCCCATGCACATTGACTAAAAAGACCTGAGACTTTTTCCTGACTTACATGAGCACTTTGATGCATCAAACTTTCATCCAAAACAAGCAAATTCCCATATTCAGTTCTAACCTCTTTAAGATTCTTATTTCCGATTTGTACATGTAGCATCCACTAAAGTGTACTGCTTCCAAGTAATGAAAAAAAAAAGAACCCTGCACATACAAGTGCATTAAATAACTGACAGCTTAATCCCCAATAAAAGGCAACTATAGGCTCGATTACCAGCCGCTGTTTGGGAAAAGAGCCCGCACTCCTCCCCCGAACTCACGGCTGGACTCGTGGACTTGGCATTGTTAATTTCAACCAATAAGAAATCTGCCTGCCTGAATCGAGCAGGCTGCATAAATTAGCTTTCTCACAGTAGCAAAGGAGTTGTTCGATATGAAGTGCAATCGCACTAGTGGGATATTTAACCAAATACCGTCAACTGATGAAATCTTGCCTGATCTAAACCATAGTAGCATATATAACACGAAAAATAGTGAACAGACTTACACGTTAGAATCTATATTTGAATCATGTGGTACCAGAATATGAGATAACGAACAAAGAAAACAAAGGGAGGAATAAACGCAAACATCGATTTCAAGAAACAAAACACCCAGTCAAATTGATGTGTACCTTAGTCTTCTTGAAGAGAAGCAACACCAGTCTCTGGCGAAGCCAGACAAAATTAAATTTTTAAATGAGCCAAAGCAAACCAAACAAGCAAAACATAAACATGGTGTCAACACCATTTACACCAACATATGTGTGACCTTTGACATGACAGTTGCTACAGTATAGTCAAACAGCTCTGCTCTACTTTAAAAAAAAACAAAAACAAAAAAAAACAAAAACAAACTCTTCTGTAGAACACAGCATGTAAAGCCCTTCCGCAACAATAATGTGAAAAAACGCCACAAATTTTACGAGCCGTAGGCGTCATGTGTGCCTGGCTATGATTATCATCAGATGACATTTCCGGCCACCTGAAGCGCCGCAAGTTTTACATTATGAAGATACGTCACAGACATGCTTTGCCGCTCACGCGTCCAGCCGTCTCTTCTCGGGGAGGAACGTAGACCGGACTCGAGAAAGCGGCGGAAATCGAGCCTAAGGCAACTACTGACACTACAATATGCTGCAGAGGAAGATCACATGGTCTGTATGTGAATTCACCTGAGCCCTGATAGGTTATGCGTATGTGAAAACCCTATCATCTGTAGAGCAACTCCAAATATTGTCTTTCGAGGCTTTCTCGAGGTGAAGATAATTAATTTTGCCTCACCAAACAGGCCTCGGTTCTTCTTTCTTTGCACCAATGTCTTGCAACTCTCTTAGTCCTTCCAGGACAAGTTTGATGTGAGCTTTGATTTTAGCGGAATCATTCCCTAACTTTGAACTGTATGTCGTCAGTTGATTGCACTTTTTCTTGATAAATGTCAGCGCTTCATCCAACGTAAACTCAACAAAGAATCCATAACCAACTGAGACTAATACCTTCGATGGATCTGTTATTTGCGCCTGACAATAAAAGTTACAGCCGAGATCTACTTGCGTCTTCAGGCCTTTCCCAGTGCCTCCATCGTAGTTTTTAATGTTCTCTATGACGCTTTTTAACTGTAAATATTCGGCAATTTTGGAGTTTACCTCTTCTTGTGTTTTCATCACAGTTTCTAGATCTTTTCTTAATTTGTCATTTAAAAATTCTTCGTACTTCTTGACTTTCTCTTCCAAGCCCGTTCCGTCCGCCATCTTGATTTGCTCTGTGGGCAGCAAAGAGTTGTGGGAAGAAACGAAAGATGGCTGCTATAAAAGTCCCTGCATTCGTTGCGATAAGAACAAAGATCATGCGCATTCGGCTTCGGCCGATGTCCGCCAAAATGGCGAAAAAACTGTCCGAGAAAAACACTTAATTTATGTAGGTAATTTAGCAGGAGCTAATTATTTTATTACGGCTTGTTAAGATAACACTCTTTTGATCATCATGGCCGGTTTTGATCAGGCAGGACTTCCTGGAACGGAGTTTATTTTACGCGGACTCAACACCGCTCAAGACTTCGAAGTTGTCAACTTCATAGAAAACTTTCAGCAGGAAAATAGTATTATGCTGCCTTCTCTGCAGCCTGCTTTGCCCTTCCTGGACCTTCATGACGTTCAAAGATTGCAATTCAACAGTTATGTGATGGAAAACTTGCGAGAAAAATTGCTGGAACAAGTAAAGCATTTGGAGGTGGAAAAACTTCACAGTCTGCTTGACCAGTGCTTTCCTTTTATCCACGTGGCTCATCTTAGGCCTGTTGTTATGGAAGTCATGAAATACCTTCCAAAAGTTCCTGAGGAATGCCTTGAACAACTTGCAAATGACCCTAAGCTGTACGAAGATTGTTCAATTGAAGTTAAAAGGCAGATATGGGTCAAGCACCATGCGTTGTTTGGGGATGCTGTTGGCCCACTTTTGAACCAATATGTAGAAGCAAAATACAGTGTTCTTTTCTCCACCGAACCTTTAAATTCACACACATTCTTTTCAGTGCCATCCAAAACAAGGCGGCAAAATGCAGTTGTACAGAGCTTAGCCAAGATGATTGGAAAGTCTCTGGAACTGTACAATCTTGTGTTGCAGTTCCTCAGAACACTGTTCCTAAGAACTAAAGAAGTTCATTACTGCACTCTTAGGTCAGAGCTGCTAATGGCAGTACATGATCTTGAAATTAAAGACATCAAGGACATCGATCCATGCCATAAATTTACCTGGTGTTTGGATGCTTGTATACGGGAAAAAGTGATTGAAGGAAAAAGGACAAAAGAATTGCAAGGATTTCTGGATCATGCCAAGCATAGTGAAGAACAGGTTCTTGGGTGAGGGTTTAATTTCTTTAAAATGAAAAACAGATTTGCATCACTGTCTTTGCAAGCTTATAGATTTCTGCTACATATACCTAAAATATTAATTAATGTATAGGTTGCGGCCTAAATTTGTCTTTTGTTTGAAAAGTTTCAGGCAAATTTTATTTTTAGTTTCCTTTGTCTTACATGTATATGATATACCTGTCAAAGACCATAAAAATCAAATTGGCATTTAACTTTCCAAACAAAAACAAATTTAAGCCACAACGTTGTGTGCAGAACTATAATATTTAAAGCAGTGCAGATCTGAATTATTCAGTTGGCTGGTAGCTGAAGTACTGCCATGAGTTGAAAAGTCATTGAAAGAGTAACTGTGTGTCAGTTAGAGGGGGACAAAACTTATGAAAAAATTAGTTAATTCAAATATTAATGTCCAGAACAGCTAATATTATTGATATAATTTTCATATAAAGTTATTTGAGGAAGCTCAATGGCGTGTTGTCTTTACAGAGATATTGCAATGATTTTGTGTGACCCATTTGCCATCAACACAGTGTCCAAAAGTGTTATCAAACTCCTTCTGAGACTTGTCAACACAGAGTCCTTGCCAAAGGTGAGTTTCCCTGTAATACAGTGTATTTAAATTATAATCATGTGTTAGAATACATGCGCCTTAATCCCTTTGATTCCAAAGGGCTAACAATTATTGTAATTAATTTTTGAAAGCAATAAAAAATAGTACAATTATTAGAAAATTCTAAGGATGTTTATTGAACTCTAGTGAATTTAAATTTTTCTGATTACAAGTACACAACTAATAGAATTGTTAAATACATCACTATTTCAATACAGACAGTTGAAATTGCTGTTTTTGCGACTGAATGAGCAAAAAAATATAAGAATATTAATTTTCACACCAAAAAATTATTTTCATGGAATGGTATCGGTGAAGACCAGATGAAAGCTTGAAGCATGACTTGTATTGGTTTAAAAGAAAATTAATGAGAAACTATTTCAAACTTAGCCCAACAGCTGTAACAGAAATGGTAATTTTGGAGACATTCTTCTACACTCTGGCTATAAAAAAATCATAGTAAGAAAAGCATTTCTTGAGCCAAACTGCTCCCCTTTCTTCAATTTTATCTGAAAAGAACACCTGCTGACCATGTTTCACTTGATGATGTTTTTAACACTGAAGAGGACACCAATATCTAGTGGTAGCATTATGAATTTGAAATATGCTGCCATATTCTGCCACTGACAATGATTTGCATTAAATATTTCAGTCCTGTCCAGATGTGAGTTTCCTCTTACGAGTGTTAAACCTTGGTGTCAGTGCTTGGGAGATGATAAGTAATCAACATTTTACTGAAGTAGCATTGGTATGTTTGAGTTATCTGTTTTCACTACTTATGATACTCATACCTAGTGTTTTCCTGAACAGACTATTACAATTACATACGTGTAGTAACTTCAGTGTAATGGAAGGACAGCTAGCATGGGCTTTATTTTACGACTTACTATTCTTTTATCTTTTGATGCATTTTAGGGTGGTGAGCTGATTCACAAGTTTCTTCCATTACTGATGTCTCTGATGGTAGACAGCAGTCTTCACTCACTGGGCAATAAACTTGTTGACAAGGACGACACTGGTGGTGATGTTGAGGGTCCCATACAGTTCATTGATTATTTTGTAGAGATCACCTCATCAAACTCGGTAGCCTTCACTCTTTCATGGTGTTATCTTCTCCATGTTATCAAGCAAAAGGACAGGTAAATATACAAGTTTAGGTCTTATGAAAGAACTGTAATATTTTCATAAGATTTGGTGAAAGCACAAGTAACAATCTGCCAAAACCTTCATTCAATAAGGAAGAATTAAAAAATGTAGTACCCTGCAGTTAAGTGAAATTCACTGTAGCCTAAGTTACAAAATGTCTCCTTTCCCAGAAAATTCTGGGTGTGCCCTTTGTTTGATTCATTATTCCAGAATAGAGTAAATGTAGTAACCATAAATGTACATTCAATTGGGTTGCTATTTCAGTTCAAGAATAATATGTGGAATACATCCTAATACTGTACTGAAATTGTGAGCAGAACACTTGAAAAATCAAAATTTCATGTCAATTTTCAGAAGTTTACCGAAAATGTAATTTTGATTTTGCAATGCATCTTAGAGGCCATAATTTGTTTAACACCTTGAAAATAATGAGAAAGTAATAAAATTTTAATTCTTTGTTTTGTTCATGTTAAAACAGACAAACTTTTGTTGCGATCTTGCCTTGGTTTGTCAACACATGTCAAGAGCGTGCATTAGATGAGGTCTCCCTTCACACTCTGATCAGCTCACTGGCTGCTTGGCAAGATGAGTTTTCTCAACCTGAATTTTGTGACCTGGTCTTTGACCAATTTTTGCTACCCTTGGTGTCACACCCAAGTGTGTTACGTCACACCCTTCGGCTTTTGTGGTACGTCCTTCCAAAAGTGGACCCTCAGAAGGTGGTACATGTTTTGACTGCAGCACAACCATCTAGTGAGGTATGTGTGCATAACAGAACAGCAAAATACCGTCATTAACGAAACTGCAGTTGGTTTAAGGAAGTCTGTATCATTAAGTTGTGCTAGAATTACTCAGACATTGGTATTTTCCAGTCTTTGGAACTGGCAATATCTTGTTCAGTGGGAATTTGGCCCAATGACATTGTTAAAGGATGCAAAGTTAGTTGAGGCACTGTTGTTAGGTAGCATACACAGTGTTGTTTGGCTTTCTTTGCTTTGAGAGAGCCTAGAAACTAAAAGGATTTAAATATGAAAAAAGGAAGTGAATCATTCATACTGTAAATATTGTTGCTCGTACTTAGTACTCTTTACGTAGATCAGATGTCAACTTGAAACAGCGATGCAGGATTGGATGAAAATGAAAATCTTAAAGAAAGAAAATTAATCATACACATTTTAAAGGTAGCAGGGCTTTGCAATCAATGTTGGGAAGAGCCTGGATATCAGCAGAGTATGGGAGTGAAAATACAAAGTTCTTTTAGCATACCTCGTGATTTCATCCTTGTTTGTTTGGTTTCTTTTGGCAGTATTATCCTAATGGTTCTTGGGGTGCAGAGGTGGAGAAAATACATACCTCTTACTAACCTCGTTTTCTCGGTCCCTACTGTAAGTTACGGATCCTCGTTTTTTTCCCCTTCGATTTATGGCCCAAGCACGAAGTGTAAGGCCATAAATCGAGGGGGGAAAAACGAGGATCCATAACTTACAGTAGGGACCGAGAAAACGAGGTTAGTAAGATATTTATTATATCTCTACTGTGTGTCTGACGGGCTCAGGAACGATTTCTATTCACAAGGAATGGCTTCAAATTTCTGACGAACCTTGAAAGCAAAATGAGTCAATTTGAAATCGTTTTTTAGTCGCTAGCACTCTTTAATACACAACTTAGAGTAAAAGAAAGTTTTAAACTTTTACTTGCTATAAAAGTTGGAACACTTGGCGATAAATAACAAAACAGTTTTGCAACAAAACCAACTTTAAATTTTAGTGGGCTGTACAAGAGAGTACGGCCCGCTAAATTGACCAATCAGAGCACGCGTACTAACTAAGAGATATTAATAATAAATATAAAGTAGCAACTAATTGCAAATTATTTCCCATTTTAATTCTAGCACAACGAAGCCATTCATGACCTCCATGCAACGTTAATTGAACGTGTAGCAAGCACCAGTGCTCTGACTCCTGGCTCATCATCAGAAGAACAGCCTTCTTCAGCGTCATCTCTTTCCTCATCACACAGTCCTCTGGAGTACATTCAGCCTGCCAGTACATAGTCACTAAGATGAAGAGCTCTACACTCTGACCAGAACTTTCCATGTGTCAACTTGACAATACAGAAAGAATTTGGTAGATTTTATCACTCTACCACAACAAGCTGCTATCAAAGCCATTCCTGAGTGCAAGTCGCCAAAGTAATTTAACTTGATTTCATGTTCAAAAACATAATGTACCTGCAAAGTTTAAAGTCTACATGTAGGGTTAAAGAAATCTACATTTATAAATGAATCAGTCAGTTTTTTATATTTTTTTAATAGGAAATGACTAGATTAATGAATAGACAAGTACAAAATAATTGTGCCATGTATTTGGCACAGCAACCTAAAGACAAGTTATGTACTTTCAGGGACTACAATGTATGTAACAAGATCTTGCTTGTGTGCCTAGGAGATATTTAGTAGCTACATTACAGTGAATTTATATCATTGAGCATATACATGTATCACTTACCCAATTGATATTTTTGCTAATCTATTTTTAGTCAAGACAATGAACAGGAAGACCTTATAGCTGCATTCAGCCTCTATGGATAAAAAGAGCAATAAATCAAACATACAGGGTTAAACTCAAAGACTTGCCTTTATGATAAAAATTCCCCACCCATGGTATTTTGGCCACATACAAAATTACCTTTATATTGAATCAAACCAGAACATGGTAGCTTACCAAGATAGAAAAACAGGAAAGAGATAATAGCAAACCATAAAGAAAAGGTGATGGTTAGGGATGGAAAAGATTAACGCATATTACAAACAACAAACTTGAAACGTTTAGGCTAACCTTTTCAAGATGCCTAAACTGTGACATAGCTCCTTTAACTTTGCAGTTCAATCTTTTTTATCCGTCTTCATGTTTTTTCAGGGTTGTCAAGTTAAGTGAGGATGAGTGAAAACATAATTTAACTATTGCTTCATTGTTTTACACCAACACTATCAAGGATTCTTGACTTAAGGTAGTTATCAAAATAAACCAAACACCCTTTCAAAAAGCTAGATCCTGACTCTACCTTGATTATATTTTGTTAACTGATAGGCCTTGTGCTAATATGATTTATAAAAAAAAGACGGCCTTCAAGTTTATTAAATAAATGCACTTATTTATTTTGTACAGTAAGGAACTTGCTAAATTACCAGAGCATCCAAACAGAAATAAATTTGATCCATAGTTGCTCTGTTAAACACAGTATATGCAATGAAAAATAAAGTTAACAAAGCTTTCAATAAAGTAGCATTTGCCATTTGATTGATTCTTAATAAGTGTACTCTGAGTTTCACAGACAAGCACACAGAGACTTTGGAAAACAATACAGTCATGCAATGGAAGGGATCCATGGACTAATCTGTAAATAAATCTGGACAAAAAGAGCAAATACTTAGGAGTCCTCTTTTCCTTTCAGACTTCAGAGACAAAAAGCAGGAAAAAGAGATGGCACCTGTACAGATTGTGTGTGCTTTACTTTGTTCTGTCAGATGCTATATCCACATGGATACCCCTTTTGCAAAAACAAGCTTGCAGCCAGGATATGATCAAGCACTTGAATTTCTTGTGATATTTCCAAATCATTCGCTTATGGTGATTTAGAATTCCCCCAATGTTTTTCATCTTCTCACTCCTGACAACACAAATGTGCTGCAGTTTACAAGGAGAATTTGTGCATTGGTTTTGTGAAATTTGAAGGATTACACTGGCACATAAGAAATCAGCCATTTGTCAAAATCATCCATGGGAATCCAGGATGACGAAGTAAACCTGACAAAAATTGAAGTAATGCAAGTTTACAACGAACTCTTCACACCTTACTTGTAAACTTTCATCTCTTCAATTTTTGCAGGGGTTACTTTGTCCAACCCCAACTGCCCCTGGGTTTCCGAGGATGGGGTTCTTCCCACCTTACTGGTAAACTTTTGTAGTTAATTGAAGTTTTGCAGTGTTTACTTCGTCCCACCCTAACTAACTGCCCCTGGGTCTTAGAGGATACTGTCACAATAAATAAAAGAGGAAATGAAACTGATGCCTAAATAAGAGAAAATACTTTGCCAGAAAACAGGCAAAAGGCAATTTTCCATTGAAATTAAAGTAGCATTTTGGTAAACATGTTCCATTTGGTAGTGTGGCAAGAAGATATCAGAGTGTGGGCTGAACAGGTTACCTCGCCTGTCACCCATAAATACATACTGACTACAGGCAGAATTTGGCTCACTGTTTTATGGGTGTGCTTTACGATTAGTCTAAGGGTGCATTTCTTTGGGGTGATCTGGATCAGGATCAGTGATCCAAGATCACTCAGATCATGGCGCATCAAAGGAACCGAAGAATCCACTCTGGTCATGGATTCATCAGTTCCTTTGATGAACTATGATTCGAGTGCTCTTGGATCACTGATCCTGATCCAGATCACCCCAAAGGCACCCTAAGCAAGAAATCTGGTTTCCTGAAAATAAACTATTCAGCTTAACAGTGATAGTAGTTGACACCACACCAAATGCTACATAAACACAAATACAGGCAGTCTCCATTGGTGTTTATTTTCATTTATGTTATATTATGCAGTGCTCTTGATTAGCCATCCAAAAATTACAATGTGTTGTTCCAAAATATATCCATGCCCTCCTCATGGACAATTTTTGAACCCTCCCCACCCCTCCAGAAATTCCAGTTATGCTTCACCCTTTCCTTTAAAAAATTTAAGGTTTGGAGACCACTCCACACCTCAATTTCCAATGACCTTCCACGCCAGGGTAGGTATGAATATTTTTTGGCACCACACAAATTGAGTAAGCTACTGTCTAAAATCAATACCCTCTCGCTGGAATTTCACAAGCTAAAGTTGTGTCAAAAAATGTATATATTAAATTGTGTGATCAAACTTGGCACCAGCAGATGATCCAATTAAATACTAAGGGTTTCCACAGACTAGACACTTAGTTGTCAGCAACTATTTGTCATCTGAGGCCTTGTGCGCCACTCTGGCACAAGAAGTTAGGTGAAGGTGAACTAAATGTTATCATTTGTGTCCTATGTGAACATTTCACAGATTATGGTTTTAGTTGTCAATGTCTAAGTCGGGTCAGTGAGACCATGGAAACTAATGTTCACTAGGCATGCTGAAAACACAATACGCATCAAAAAACCACTGACAATGCAGTTTTGATAGTTGTCAACTACTAAACCAATGATTCCCACACATGGGAAAATTTCACAATGTAGATGTCAGCAACTAAAGCAGATTCCTTTCTTGAAAAGGGAAACCGCTTAATTGTCCATAGCTAAAAATCTAGTGTTTAGTTGTCGACAACTCCTCCCACACACTACCTTTTTTTTTTTTACTTTTCAATAATTTAGTTGTTGATAACAAATAGTTATTGACAACTTAGTGTTTAGTCTGTGGAGGCCCTAACAAAGCTTAATAGCACTATTTCAATATTCTTACCTGAAAGATTACAGCACAATCCAATTTTTCTTTTTTTTTTCTCTTTTTAGTAGAAAATAGTTTTAAAAGTTAAAATTTAAGGACTAGCTTTGCTATAAATTTTTTCCAACTTATTGTAAGATATTGCGATAAAAGTGTTGAGAAACCTGTGACAAATGTCTGAATATGTTGAGTAAACTAAAAATTGAATTACTTTTGCAATCATTGTCAAGTTGTATATTTTATGGAATTAACAAAGCAGCAGCCTGCCTAGCAACTGTTTCCATTTGAAGAGTGTGAAAGGTACATAAATGCTCAAAGCCCGCCCTGCACCATTTTCTTTTTGTTTACTGAATCTCGAGCCCCATGTTTCCAAACACCTCTGGTATTCTAAGAAAGGAAATGACTGCTAGGCTGCTAGATTTTAATATCTAACAATAAAGGGAGTGAATGTTTGCAAAAACATGAATGGCTGTGTACTTCTTGAATGTACATCATGTGGTAAAAAAGTGTATTTAACCCAACCCTTGACCTTCTAGTGTAAACAAACAAACAAACCTCTTGAATTAACTTAGCCCTGGAAAAATTGTAAAGCTTTCATTTGATCAGCCAGTCAAGATAGTTCTGTTTCAACCACAAATTCTTATGCTAAATGAATCTTGGAGTTAAAGGGTATTGAAGCACATCAGTAATGTAAAGTATCACTGAATGATCAACATTTGTGGTGAAAACATGTAAAAAGTATAATTCAAGGGAAAATAGTGTCTACCCACCTATATATGCACTACATATTCAGTACTCATAATGTTCCAACAAATTTGTGAGAAACATGCTTCCTAGATGTAAAAAGATTGATAAAAACTGGATTGCATCATTTTGTAAGCTGTACAAATAGAACTTATTCAGACCTTAAAAATAAAAATGATGGATATACTAGCAAAACTTTTTAGCAATTATATATATATTCTATACACTGCAATGATTCTGCAGGTGTTATGTACAATCAATTGAAAAATATTAATACAAAATTAGTGCATAAAAATTGGATTCCTATTAACATTGACCTTGCCTAAATATTTTTGCTACCACGGTAGAAAAATTTTAAAATTATCAAGTTCCCTAGTTTTTCTCTTGTGAGCTCCCTCAAATGGGGCACTATCACAATGATTTTGCTTCATTTTTGGTTGAGTGTCACCAATTAGTTTTGTCCATACACAAAAGCACCTAGAACACCAAAGTGAAAATATTAACAAGAGTTTTTGAATGGAGTGTAAACAAATGACTTTTGAATTTGAAAGCATTGATCTGCCATAGGTTCTCAATTAATGTGAGATTGAAGCCATCAATACATGCGTAAATCATGATAACACCCCTTTTAGACCATTGATGTACTTAAACAAAACTAGATTATTAATAAGGTCCCTCGATGCAAACATTGTCTTCTGAATTTTGACTTTTGAAAGCCATGCTCATAATAGTGCTCCTGTAATATATAAGAATGGAAATGAAGTGAGTTTTTCATGGCTTTCCAACAGACCATGACAACCAAGATTTTGTTTTTTCGTTTTTATAAAGTTAACATGGTATAGAAAAACAAAACTTGAACACAGTGGCCTGAAGTGTATGACATGGTGTGTGAAAACAATTCAACGTTTATTATATGGCCTGTGTTTGTTACCAATATAACACACACTCTGATAATTTGGCTAACTCTAGGGCATTATTCTCCCATAATTCCCACAGGCCACCTATGCCTGTGAAGAAAAAGCAAAAAGCCATGCAACAAACAACTTATTAACCTCCAACATTCGGTCTTTATGGGAAAATCTCAAACCTTGGTATTGCCATATTGACCTGGTTATCACTCAGTCAATATGGCAAGGTTTGGTTTGACATTTTTCCATTAAGACCTCACTCTTGGTTAATGAGTTAAGTTAATAATACTCAGTCTAGGAGACTAGAAAATATTATGTTAAGAGTTGCCATTTAAAACTGGTGATTTCACACTGTTGTTTTGAGGCAAAGATGTATTAGCTCGACTATTAACTCCACTGAATTGTGTTAAACTTCCATTACTGGCTGAAGTACCTCTTCCAGGTTCAGAGTTTGAAGAATTGTCAAACACAAACTGAAGAAACTGTTGAGGGAATGGCTCATGCCTTGGTTCAACCATTTCAAGATCAGAGGCACTCAAGTCAACAAGGGTAGGAAGTGGACTGCTTTCAGCTACTGCACCATTGCGGAGAAATGATTCTGCACTTGCAACTTTACTGCTTGACTGCAATGAAGAAATGCTGCCGTCTAGAGCTTCCATTTCACTTCGATGAGACATCACTGGGCTTGGGGTAACAGCAGGAGGAGGGATTGTGGGGAATACCGGTTCACCAAGAAGCTGGCGCTTTGATACAGCCGCTCCTGATGTGTTGCTGTCCTTGATGGGAGATGAACCCACAAATAAGGATGCTTGTGAGTGCATCTTTCCATCCATGTCAAGGCTAAGGCTAACACCAGAATCAACATGACCACGCATTTGGTTCTGCATAGTCTGAACTTGATCAACCAGTTGTGTTATTGTTGCTATCAAGTCTTTATTTTGCTTAAGCACTTGATCTAATTGACTCTGAAAACAAAATCCCAAGCTAATTAATACCACATAGACCAGAAAAATGTCAAGAAATTACCAACAACATCTACTGTACCAGCAGAAATGTCAAGATTACAATTAAAGAGATTCTTTACTGTGATGATCTCTCCAAGTTCTCGAAACAACTCTCTATTTTAATACCAAATATGTAATTCCAGAAAATATATGCATCCCCCAAGGAAGGGACTTTTTCTAAGATCCCCCACCCCTCTGGAAATTCCAATTTATTAAGCTTCAAGCTAATTTTTGGCAGACTGACTTGTTTTGACAATGTAAAGCATCATTGTGTAATTGCTTTAGTTGATTTGCACTTCGTTTTCAAGAAATAACGTATGCAAAATACTCAGTTTTCCAAGGGTATCTTGTGTTGAGCGAAAAACAAAAGAAACCTTTTGTTTTGCTAAACGATGAAGTCACCAAAGCGTGGCATTTGCCACTAGTTTTATTAGTCATATAATTACGCTATTCTCTTACTGCTGCTTTGTTAGCGAAAGCGAATAAGGCGCTGAACTGGCCGGATTCGAGTTTGTTTTGTCGTGACACCAGTTCGATGTGAGGTTGGTCGATTTTTTTTTTCGGTCTATTTCTCTACTTCTTTCAAAAATCAAAACATCTATTTTAAAAAAAAAAAACGTGCTGTCAAAGCTGCTAAAAGTAACCGTTTAAGTTTGCACCGCGTCAAAATCCACCTTCAAAGGATTTGCTCCAAAAGATGCTGCTCAGACAACTGAGTTTTTTTGCATACATTATTTCTCAAAAATGAAGCGCAAATCATTGAACAAAAACAATTGAAAGGCCGCGTGCAAGAACGTCCCCTAGATTTTTCGGCCATTTTTGAAAGTGCTTAAAACTAGCTGCATTTTGGCATGTGGGCTTCGTTTCACCTGAGAAACATTGCTCTGAAGTTTTTTTCGCTGGGTTGCTTTTCGTTCTCGAGAAATAACGTATGCAAAAAAGGCACACAGGTTGGAAAAACCGAGTGGTTATTGCATACGCAATATCTCGAGAACGAAGCAAACTTTAGCGCGAAAACTACGGGACATTGCTTAACATACCTGAACGAAACTGCATGCGAAATTTGGAGCGTTTTCGACAAAGTTCACCTTTGATTAAAATACCTGACGCCCTTTTCCCGCCGAGTCCTTCAAATAAACGAAGCCGGGCCTTTGTTATGATAAACAGAGCAGATCGTTTGTTATAATAGCCAAGCCAAGCCTTTGTTATAAGTCGAAGTCTCGCCTCGGTTTATTATAACAAAGGATCGGCCTGCCGCGACCGCAAGGACTTTGATTTTACTTAGAAACCAGCAAAATGTCAATTTCACACAGCTTATAATAAGCTCAAATTTGTTGATTTCAGGTCAAAAGTGCTTAAAATGTTGACTCATGTTAACGCCCGACGGCAAGGATGTTGATTTCTCTTAGAAAGCAGCAAAATGTCAATTTTACGCAACGTAAAAGCTCAAAAATGTCGATTTCAGGTCTAAATAGGTAAAAATGCTGATTTCACGTTAACGCGTGGTGGCAAGGATGTTGATTTCACTTAGAAAACAGCAAAATGTTAATTTCACGCAACTTATAAGCTAAAAATTGTTAATTTCAGGTCTAAACAGGTAAAAATGCCGATTTTACGTTAACGCGTGATGGCAAGGATGTTGATTTCACTTAGGAAACAGCAAAATGTTGATTTCACGCTGCGTATAAGCTCAAAAATGTTGATTTCAGGTCTAAATAGGTAAAAATGCTGATTTCATGTTAACGCGTGATGGCAAGGATGTTGATTTCACTTAGAAAACAGCAAAATGTTAATTTCACGCAACTTATAAGCTAAAAATTGTTAATTTCAGGTCTAAACAGGTAAAAATGCTGATTTTACGTTAACGCGTGATGGCAAGGATGTTGATTTCACTTAGGAGACAGCAAAATGTTGATTTCACGCTGCGTATAAGCTCAAAAATGTTGATTTCAGGTCTAAATAGGTAAAAATGCTGATTTCATGTTAACGCGTGATGGCAAGGATGTTGATTTCACTTAGGAGACAGCAAAATGTTGATTTCACGCTGCATATAAGCTCAAAAATGTTGATTTCAGGTCTAAATAGGTAAAAATGCTGATTTCATGTTAACGCGTGATGGCAAGGATGTTGATTTCACTTAGGAAACAGCAAAATGTTGATTTCACGCTGCGTATAAGCTCAAAAATGTTGATTTCAGGTCTAAATAGGTAAAAATGCTGATTTCATGTTAACGCGTGATGGCAAGGATGTTGATTTCACTTAGGAGACAGCAAAATGTTGATTTCACGCTGCGTATAAGCTCAAAAATGTTGATTTCAGGTCTAAATAGGTAAAAATGCTGATTTCATGTTAACGCGTGATGGCAAGGATGTTGATTTCACTTAGAAAACAGCAAAATGTTAATTTCATGCAACTTATAAGCTAAAAATTGTCGATCTCAGGTCTAAATAGGTAAAAATGCTGATTTCACGTTAACGCGTGACGGCAAGGATGTTGATTTCACTTAGAAAACAGCAAACTGTTAATTTCACGCAACTTATAAGCTAAAAACTGTCAATCTCAGGTCTAAATAGGTAAAAATGCTGATTTCACGTTAACGCGTGACGGCAAGGATGTTGATTTCACTTAGAAAACAGCAAAATGTTAATTTCACGCAACTTATAAGCTAAAAATTGTTAATTTCAGGTCTAAACAGGTAAAAATGCTGATTTTACGTTAACGCGTGACGGCAAGGATGTTGATTTCACTTAGGAAACAGCAAAATGTTGATTTCACGCTGCGTATAAGCTCAAAAATGTTGATTTCAGGTCTAAATAGGTAAAAATGCTGATTTCACGTTGACGCATGACGGCAAGGATGTTGATTTCACTTAGAAAACAGCAAAATGTTAATTTCACGCAACTTATAAGCTAAAAATTGTTAATTTCAGGTCTAAACAGGTAAAAATGCTGATTTTACGTTAACGCGTGATGGCAAGGATGTTGATTTCACTTAGGAAACAGCAAAATGTTGATTTCACGCTGCGTATAAGCTCAAAAATGTTGATTTCAGGTCTAAATAGGTAAAAATGCTGATTTCATGTTAACGCGTGATGGCAAGGATGTTGATTTCACTTAGGAGACAGCAAAATGTTGATTTCACGCTGCGTATAAGCTCAAAAATGTTGATTTCAGGTCTAAATAGGTAAAAATGCTGATTTCATGTTAACGCGTGATGGCAAGGATGTTGATTTCACTTAGAAAACAGCAAAATGTTAATTTCACGCAACTTATAAGCTAAAAATTGTCGATCTCAGGTCTAAATAGGTAAAAATGCTGATTTCACGTTAACGCGTGACGGCAAGGATGTTGATTTCACTTAGAAAACAGCAAACTGTTAATTTCACGCAACTTATAAGCTAAAAACTGTCAATCTCAGGTCTAAATAGGTAAAAATGCTGATTTCACGTTAACGCGTGACGGCAAGGATGTTGATTTCACTTAGAAAACAGCAAAATGTTAATTTCACGCAACTTATAAGCTAAAAATTGTTAATTTCAGGTCTAAACAGGTAAAAATGCTGATTTTACGTTAACGCGTGACGGCAAGGATGTTGATTTCACTTAGGAAACAGCAAAATGTTGATTTCACGCTGCGTATAAGCTCAAAAATGTTGATTTCAGGTCTAAATAGGTAAAAATGCTGATTTCACGTTGATGCATGACGGCAAGGATGTTGATTTCACTTAGAAAACAGCAAACTGTTAATTTCACGCAACTTATAAGCTAAAAATTGTCAATCTCAGGTCTAAATAGGTAAAAATGCTGATTTCACGTTAACGCGTGACGGCAAGGATGTTGATTTCACTTAGAAAACAGCAAAATGTTAATTTCACGCAACTTATAAGCTAAAAATTGTTAATTTCAGGTCTAAACAGGTAAAAATGCTGATTTTACATTAACGCGTGACGGCAAGGATGTTGATTTCACTTAGGAAACAGCAAAATGTTGATTTCACGCTGCGTATAAGCTCAAAAATGTTGATTTCAGGTCTAAATAGGTAAAAATGCTGATTTCACGTTGACGCATGACGGCAAGGATGTTGATTTCACTTAGAAAACAGCAAAATGTTAATTTCACGCAACTTATAAGCTAAAAATTGTTAATTTCAGGTCTAAACAGGTAAAAATGTTGATTTCACGTAATGCGTGACGGAAAGGATGTTGATTTCACTTGGAAAACAGCAAAATGTCAATTTCACGCAACGTATAAGCTCAAAAATGTTGATTTCAGGTTTAAATAGGTAAAATATGGCGGCTGGAAAATAGTGTTAACATCTGGAACTTACTTTGGTTATCTGGGACAATGATTATCTGCACTGAACAAATAAACATCAAATAAGCACTTTTCTAAATACAGCAATGTCTTAAATGGCTAAAAATCACGAGATAAATACATATTTTTCGACAAACGTGATCATAGCTTTATGTCACGCACCACCTAACAGATTAACAAATTAACCCGTCTGCGCAACGTACGAAACAATCTAGTTACCAGTTCGAGAAACGCGAGCAGAACGTGATCGCAATGCATGCCGGGAAGGGTCTTTACACCTCGTGCGCGGGAAAACATGGCGGTTGATACAAGAGAAATTTTATCAGTCAAAAACCAGTTCTCGCTTTCCAAACTTTGACACTAGCAACGCTTGGCAAATGGGCCACAACTCACGAGAGGGTATTTTTCTTGGGCAAGAACTGCTCTTGGACTTTGCTGCCTGGCTCAATCTGACTTCGAACGCTGATAATACGATTACGGTATATCAGCTACCTTCGAAGTTTCAGAACACATTTTGATTCTTTAAAACGTGCTGATGACTTACGGGTTTATCGAGGCTTTATGATGCCTCTCAACCACCAGGCAGGCACACAAGGTACTTTAACACTATGCTTAAGATATTAGTTGACAGAGCTCTAATGCAGCACATCTCTTTTTCGTTCGATGGTGTTTCGTTTGCCGCTCGATCGATTCACGTGTTGTGTTTACGTCACAATAACCGATGTAAACAATCTGTTCCCAGATTTCCGCTCTATATACTATTTTCCTTTGACTTTAAGGCAGCTAAGATGCAGTGGAATACACTATAAACAGTCTGCCTGTTTGCTGTTCAACAAAATAATAAGGTTTCTTTTGTTTTTTGTTCAACAAAAGATCTCCAAAAGATGCTGCTTGGAAAACTGAGCTTTTTGCATACGTTATTTCTTGAGAACGAAGAGCGCCCCAGCCAAAAAAAATCCAGAGCAATGTTTCTCAGGTACAACGAAGCCTACATGCCAAAATTCAGCTATTTTTGAACACTTTCAAAATGGCCAAAAAGTCTAGGGGACGTTCTTGTACGCGGCCTTTCAATTATGCAACGATGCTTTTCATGTCAAAACAAGTCAGTCTGCCAAAAATTAGCTCGATCCTGCAAAAAATAAAAATCGGCCCAAGATGCTATATATGCCCTTTTTGCACGAAAGCCTTCAATTATAATTATAATAGCAGAAAAATTCTGGCTTGTGTTAACTAGGACACTGATTTAAAAGAACAGAGAGCAGCAAATGTGTTACTACACCTGTAGAAGCTGCCTTGCAGCAGCCTCACTATCAAGCTGCTGTGTTAAAAGCTTAATCTGTGCCTGGGCTGCCTGTGTCTCTTGTCGTTGATGGTCTAGCTGTTGTTGATAAATTTGACATAACTGTTGAATTGTTAAGGGTGCAATGCCAGGATCAGCATCAGGCTGGCCGTCCTTACTGGTCCATATACCTGTAACATCTGACGAGAAATTTGTCTACAGTAGGAACAAATTAAACCACATTTATTTATTAACATTATCAAATACACCATGTACAATTATTAACTTACAAAGGAAATCAACAAACAGCACACTCACTGAAAGTGTGAATAAACCATTTTTTTCACTCAAATCAAATACAGACAAAAGATTTTTGGAGTAATCAGGCTTACACTTACTATGTTTGATTTACAATCAAACTTACAATCAAATCAAATCCTCAAATTATTTTACAGTGGTACTATGATCAAATTTTTACCCCTTGATTTTTTAAATGTATCACATAGAATTCCCTGAAAGAACAAAAACACCATTTACCGTTTTCAAATATCTGCATTAATTCCGGAAATATTTAAGTTTGAAAAATGTGTAAAACATGCAAATGAGATGAATGATGACGTCATACATGTACACTCGACCCAATATTATATTAAGTATATAAATAGAGCAATTTGCAGCAAAATCCATTGAAACTTGGTAGGCTAATAGTTCTACAGGAAACACACCTACAGCTATAAAAAAAATTCTGTTCCCATGGCAACTCACTCTTTTCCAGTCCCCACCCACTTGATCTTAATATGCCAGTGATTTTCAGCTTGAAAAACATTAAACGAAGCCACGAACTCAAGCTAACATATTTATATGCTTGCTGGATCGTGCATATGACACACCATTAGCAAATATCGAAATGGATCGCCAAAGGTGGCCAGAAAAGCCTTTAATATTGGGGAGGCCTGGAACCCAGTGTGCTGCCATGGTAACAAAACTGTTAAGCTCATATAATTGTGGAGCACATTTAGTAGAGTCTTATTGCAAAGAAACAAACATTTCTGATACAAATTGGCTGAGATACCTTTCTTCATCATATTTGATCAAAATTTGGTTGAGTGTATGACGTGATCATTTGGCTAATTTGCATATTTTAAAAACTTGAATATCTCAGGAACGAAAAGAGACATTTGAAAATAGTAAACAGCATTTTTCTTCTCATACAGACTACTTGTTTATGTTTTAAAATGGCTTAGATAGGAGACATGCAATTTTCATCATAGTACCACTTTAATTAGCTATATTTTCCCATCAGTTTAAATACCTGCCCACCAGCAGGTTTTATCACTTCTGTCTCCATGGGTGCATCAGTTTTTGCTCCATCAACTTCTAGACATTGTAAGCAAAAATACAATGATTTGCATAGGTTTTATTAAGACTGATATTTGATTCAAATTAAAAGTGAAGTGAACTGACTAATTTGTACATCATCTCTTTAGCAATTTACACTCATTATTGCCATGGTCTGGAAATAGTTTGTCCAGCAAGGTTTACATGTATATTTGATGAAGAATCTACCTACATGTAGTTACCTGGTTGTGTACTAAACAAATTTCAGATTTATAGCCTGTGACCACAGACCAATGCCAGTGTTGTTTCTCTCAGAGGCAATGAGAAGATTGAAGATCACTTTTGCCTCAAAAACTTCATTTTCTTTACTCAACAAATAATTCTGTATTCTGCATTTTTTCGAGACCAAGTCTCTTGATTTACATAATCTACAACATTTCTCAGCTTGGTTTTCTTTCCTTGTAAACAAATAAAATGATTCCAACCACACATAAAAAATGAAATTCTTTGGCTTATTTGTTTGTTCTTATTTACCTTGAGTGTTTTGTTCAGTCTTCACGTTATTATCTTCCTCCGTTTGGCTTAAAGTTCTCTTATGACACACCTCAAAAGCTTGACCAACCGTCCTTACAATATGTACAGCATCTGCCTAAATAAGACATAATCATACGTTTTGCAGGTTCAATTGCTTTCAAGTTATAAATGTTTCACCTCAAGACAACACTCTTAAAATCACATATTAACAGGGCATAGGAGAAGACTGAAGGAGAAGGCAAGTTTTTTTAGTGCATTTCCTGGTTGAAGTGATGAAAAGATGAAACAATAGTCTGACTACCTATAACCTGTAAATGATCTAAAAAGTCAATCTGCATGCACCACTGCAATCCATATGACTGTACAATTAAATAAGGCAAATTTGCAATAAGCTTTACACTGGCTGGCCACCTTCTCAGAAAATGTAATTTACAATTTTTGATTTACCATGATAAATGGATTATTGACTAAATGTGAGGTCACGATGGCTGGATTTTGGCCAAGTTCCAGCCATCTTGACCAAACAAGCTTGGTCAATAAAGGATTTATTGTATGGCTTTCAGGGAAATTTTTCTTGTGGGACATGGTGGGTAGTCCCAAGCAGACAAGATATCGTCATCTTGCCTGCTCAGGTAGCCAATCACAGTGCAGGATTTGGTTCATCTTGCCCGCTCATGGCGCTAGCCATATAATAAGACTAAGTAACACAGATTTACAAATTACCGGTAAATTAATTAAGTACACAGTTACTGCTATGGGACTTTAATTTCCATCCAAGGCTCACAGGTCACAAAAAAAACTGAGTAAGTGATTATTTAATTACTTAGTTGCCACAAA
Source organism: Orbicella franksi (assembly GCF_964199315.1). NCBI lineage: Eukaryota > Metazoa > Cnidaria > Anthozoa > Scleractinia > Merulinidae > Orbicella > Orbicella franksi. Next base: position 10,960,284 of record NC_138145.1, on the reverse strand, counting down.
TTTCTCTAAGGGTGTAGTGAAAGTAGTTCAATCTGTACATTGAAAGAATACATCTCTGAAAATTCTAATTTCCTGTTCTTATCTATGAAGCATTTTAATTGATAATCTAGGTAAACAAAATTCACTGCTGGTGACAACTCTGATAAATTCTAGAACCATAAGGAATATTCAAAAAAAACTTGCTTGCTTGATGGATTAACTGTACCTTATTACTTGCTTTGAATACACTACATTTAAAAATGTCATCATCTTTGGAAATAAAACTAAAGATCTGCAAATCCTGAGAGTCGTGTGACACATAAAAGATTCTAGAATGCAACAAAATAAAATTGTTCATAATAAAATCAATATACAATCACTCAAGTCTGGACTATCAAGGAGTGATAACATCATTACTGCCATTTATTCATGCTGTAATAGAGAACAATCATAATAACAAGGGGTGGGGGGTTCAAACTTGGTTGGAGAACACAACATCTCAGCTGCTTACTGCTGAAGTCTTAACGTGATGGTTACAACTAGCAGTAGGCGTTGGATATTATCCATTGCATGCACACATGCCATGCTTGCAGCATTAAGCCATCACGGCCGCAGTATTGGCTGCGTCCTTGAAAGGCAGAGAGACTCACTGTGGCTCATGGGTTTGTCAGTATGCCAGAAAATATTCATACCCCTCTTTCCCCTCCCCCCCCCCCCCACACACACACACACTACCCCACCACAGAGGGGTTTTTTGTTTGAATCTCTAATCTCTCTGGAAATTCCAGTTTTTGATCATACTTTCCTTTACAAATTTTGGCTTTTGATACGCTCCCCCTTGGAATTTCCAACAACACTCTTTAGGGTGGGTAGGGATATTTTCTGGAACCTGCCAAAGTGACGACATCATGACACAAATACACCCATTATGGATACTTCTCAATTCTTCTACATGAGCTCTAATTCTTTCAAATGGATAAAAGGCTGCCAATTAAATTTCTGTGGATTAAAAGGAATGGGGATGGTGGTAAAAACCCCAGAAGGTGAGAGAAGGCGATCACGTGGAGGAGAACTGTCGAGACTGAGCGAAAAGATCTGGGCTGGACAAGCTGGAATGAGGTAAAACAGGAAGTGAAAGACCATGATAGATGGAAGTTGTTGCTGTGTAGCCTTATGCTCCACTCACAGGAGTAAAGAGGATGAGTGAGTGAGTGATGACAATTAAAAAGGGTTAAAATAAACCACACGCAATATGATTATTTTAAGTCACCTGTTTATAGGATAATGCATAACTTCTGTTTCCACAAAGTCTTTCTTTTTCTGAAACAAAGTTATCAAAGGTAAAGTATTTGATTTCTTGTGATAATAACTGCTTTGCATTTTCTATTACATGTAAGTACTGGGTAGGAAATCAAGACCTTCTTTGTATCATATACTCTGCAGTACATAGATTGAATACACATTACTGTAAATATCAAATCAGAAATTAAAGTACACTGTAGTAGCCTATCGCTAGTAACTAATCATAAATCTTTGGATGTCTTTAGAAATCTTCTTCTTCTGAAATGATCAGAAAATTGTTTGAATGTTTGAATGACCTTAGGAAATTATATGTAATCTTCATAAATACATGCAGTTGCAAGTCATTGGGAATAGCTGTTAATCTCTGGAGAAACATTGTAACATACATGTATCCTGAATCTCTCAGCTACCTTGCTGCCTCAATGTAGTTGAAATACCCATTCAGACAATCTGCCATTTTACAGTTGTGTGCTTAGTTACCTGGCCTGTGAATGCAAGCGAGCCTGGTGGTGACCTTGCTTTGATACAGACCTCTTTGCTTTTCTCATTTAAATGCAAACTAGTTAGCATAAGAACAACTTGATTTACACGTCAACAAAAGCAGTAAGGTCTTAATTTATCAAAACAAGGTCACCTGCAGCCTCGCCGCCATTCAAAGGCCAGGTCACTAAAGAGAAAACTGTAAAATGGTCTATTTGTCTACATGCAAGGTTGGCACTAAGCAAACTACATGAAATGCAGCTTGTTAGCCATGCCATTAGTACACACAATCACTGCACATGCATAACTAACTGAAAAAGAAAATTACATGGTGTGTGATCCAGCCACGCTTCACATCTTCCTTGTGAACAACCTTTATTCCACTCACAGACACTGATAATTCTGTCCGTGTTTTCTTGGTTCCATAAACTTTGTGTTCATACTGCAATTAAATAAAATATTGAAAAATTATATTGGCCTTAATCTGTTTCTGTCTGCATGTACTTCTTTCCTTTAAATGGGCATGGAAATAAATATGCAGAGATAAGACAAGTATACCGATGAGCTTTCAGTTTTGGTCATGACTGCCTATATTACTGAGTAAAATTTTGTAGGAAATCCCCTACACATGTACACAAAAACAGAAAACACTTACAACTAACATTTTGATAATTTGATCGGTAAATTCCTTTTAATTACTACAATTCAACAGTGAAATGTCCAGTATACTTTGTGCAAGAACTGCACTTCACTTAAATTGGTAGAATGTAAAATAAAAAGTTCATAGTTGACTTTATGTACATGTATATGTAGTGGATGTCATAAAAAGGGTGCAAATTAAACATAAATTTATCAACAGCCCCACTGCATAGCCGATGAACTGATCAGAGGGGTGCATAGTTGTACCAAGAACAAATCCAGTTAGTGCCAGGATGGAAAATTTGAAAAGAACTGTGCAGATACATTGTATCCTAAACAACTTGACCACATCACCTGCTGTAAGCAATAGGTCAAATTCAATATATTAAAATTCTTACATGGTAAGATTTTGGATTTCAGAGTTTTGGATTTCCAAGGATTTGGCCAAGCTTCTACATTTTGTTTTGTTTGACTTCGTAAGATCAAGTCTTTTATGGGAATTACCAGACAAAGGAATCTTAGGATATTTACAATTTTGGGTAGGGAGCCTTGAAGCTGTGGAACATGGAACATGGAACATGGACCGTTCATATTAAATTATCCAAGTGTGGTTTTCATTCTTTGAATCAACTTTTGAAAGTTACAATGGATAACACAATTCTTTAGCCATGTACTTCTAACTTCCAATTCTACCAAATGACAGCCAAGCTGGGAAAGGTGAGGAATTCAATCACTTTTTTTTTACTTTAAGTTCCTCTAAGAAACCATCACTCATTAAATTTACTTTGTTCCAGCCACTTCAGGAGAAAAGAACTTAATTCTGAAATAGCGGTTAACAAACAGTAAGGGTCAGGCAAAATGGTCCTTCCAAAAACAGGCATTTCACAGAATGGTAATCAAATTTCACAGATCTCATAGTCTCTATTTTATTCACTTGTAAGCCATCTTGGTGTCTCAGTTTTTTTAAGGCTAACTTAGTCTCAGTCTCACAGTCAAATATTATAGACTTATAGACTTAAATCTAGCTAGCTCCTGAGGTCTCGAATTTACAAGTAGTCAACCCGTACAGATACCTGTACAAGGACCCATTGAGAGCATCACGTCTTACGTGAAAAAGAATCGCTAGATACAGCTGGGATTTGATATGGTTCAGTGATAACAAAATTCAGTTGAAACTTGAAAACAGAGCATCAAAACTACTCGAGGACTCCAACTTTAAAATGTTATTCTCACTTACAAGACCTACAACGTATTTGGACTAACACGCTTGTTACAAACTATTTTGCACAAAAACTAGCTATATATAGTGTGTTATATAATTTAGCCTACAGACCCCTGCAGATAGAAATGACCCGAGGCTATCTATCGGAGGCATAATATTCTGTTTGTGAAAGAAGGTCGACTTTAAAATTAAAATGTTTAATTAATAGTCCTATTTAGCCAATGAAAATAATTCATTGTCGGGATGATTGTTTGACAAATTACGTTTAGAAAAACCGGAATTCATAACTTTGCATAATTGCATGAAAGCATCGTTACCAAGAGTGTTTACGAACGTCAGAACTCTGAGAACATATGTCAAGGGCTTTATTTGAAGTGATAATTTCTAAGGCTACAGGAGTGACTGCTCGTTCTTGCAAGGTTCAATTTAAGCTTATAGTAAGCGTAATTCGAAATAACAACAAGTTGCTTGATTCTGCATTATAAATTAAGTCGCCTTGAGACAACAACTTGCGATAAAGCTAAACGAATACAATATATCAGGAATACATTAGCAAAGAATTATTAACAAGTTCTGGAATGACTCTCTGTTTAGTTTAGTCAAGATATTTTCCCACAGTACCCGTATTCGTCGCATTGAAGAGACAATTTCAGCTCGGCTGCTTGGTTTCTGAATTTCCTTCGTCCCAATATACTGTTAAGAGAGAATAAAAGAAGGCAAATATGTATAATTCACACCTTCCTCGCAGCTTTAAAACATAAACATCTGTTCGTCACGAACACTGAAAATAAAACACAATTAGCCTAATCACAACGTACCACTCAAAAACTAACGGAAAAGTGATTCCGTGAAGCCTCCAGCACAAACGATACCCTTAACTGATCGCACTAAACAACACATTTTAAATTAGCTATTTGGTGGGACAAAAGGCAAAATGCACAAGCTGGCTTCATGTATCGGTGGTACCTTAACTCTGAAGACAATCCCATGTTCGAAGGCATCCTCGTTGTGTACGGGAGACTTGCTGTCATAAGCTTCTTCAACCAGGTCGTACTCATTCCTTCGTAGTTTTCCCGGCATTTTTAGTTACGATTAATTCACCGATCATTCGTCTTCCTTATCATAAAGGCGCCGCAAACCATATAATACAGCCCTGGCACCACTGAAAGCATAAACACAACGAACGATAACATTTGTGGTTTGCATGCATCAAGTGATGCTTCGGCGCCCGTCGGCTCTTCGGTGTAAAATTTCGGCGTTACGAAAATGTTACGACTTTGTACCGAAATAAAACCGCGGGACTACGGCTTAATTTATTTTCCCTTTTATGATCTTTTATTTACAAAGAAACCTTGTAAAACTGACATACTATTCCCAAAAACAGTGAATTGACTGCCGGAGTGCAAACAGATCTTACACACTGACTAGCTAGTCAGATTGTCATGTCATCAGCAGCTTCCGCCGTAGCACTAGCACACTGACCGTTGTTATCTGACTTCAGCAATTTCAGGAAAAGGAAAGATAGTAGGTCGCTACCGTGAGAATTAAACTCAAATTGTCCACCAAATATGATGGAAACAAGATTCCTTCTTAACAACAAACTGCTTCTTTGGTGCAACGTTTTGTGTGTGAGGGAACCAATCAGAATTATCCTTTTCATCTTGGACCTGTTTGCCATATATTAATACATTGTTTATCACGTTCGATACATTTTTTTGAGGGGAGAGGAACGGTTTAGGGAGGAGGGAAAAACGGCCAAAAAAAAAATAGGAAGGAGGGAGAAAGGAAGCAAAAAAATAGGGAGAAGGGAGAACCAGAGCATAAAAAGGGAGAAGGGAGAATGTTCTCTAAAAAATGTGACATGAATATTCAAGGCCTTACCGACCCACAGATGAGGGCAGCTTTGGCCACGAACTGCAAGTTAAAGTGTATTTAAGAGTTCTCGCTTGTAGTCTCAACAATTTCAAGCCCTCGACCTCCCCTTGGGTCCCTTGGGTCCCCTTGTGCGTCTTGTGAGGTCATTATTTGTACACCATACCCAGGTCTTGGCCGAGCGGAGACGACAGCACTGATCTGCCTGATTTCCGGTCTTTTGTGACTTCTTTTGTCTGGCGTCGGTTTTAGCGGTCTCAACGAATTTGAAGTTTTCGGAGTTTTTTTGAGTATCAAGTCTATCAAGGTGAGTGAATGTTATTTTAATGTGAATGTTTTAATGTGAAACTACAAAGCACAAATTTACGACGTTGCCCATTGCTTTGTACGCAACGGAGCCACCTCAAAATGCAGATCTTGACTTCTCTGTTTTTCTTAGTGGCGGACATACCCCTGTTTCCCTGGCAAGAAAAGTCCTTTTATATAACGGCACAGTCTTCCACAAAAGCAGCAAAGAAAACGAAGTGCTTTTGGTTGCGGGGGGAAGATATTTTTGACGTTGAATCTCCTATAACTGCAGAAATTTTTATCCAAGACAGAGACAATAGCCTGCATTTTAGCTGGAGTTGCACCAAACCCGCAGCAAGCCTCGGAACATTTGTGGTCACTAGCATTAAACTTCACTGCTCTTTGGAGGGTGCAGTAGGAGAAGGCATCACGCTCACTGAAGACCAGTTTGAGGAGCTTCAAACTGTACGGCAGGACATTAGCGATAGAACCGATGTTGAAAGTGACGCAAGTGACGAAGAACTGGAAGAACAAATTGGACAGTGCAACATGCCTGCACGTACGCGTTGCAGCAGGCAGGTTCGAGTTCCCACAAGATATCACGACTTTCTCTGACTTTAAAGCAGAAAGTGATGTTCCATTCCAGAAAGTGAAGCGGTAGGTTGTAAATTACATTCAGATAATTTTGTAAAAACAGTGGAATGCTTAAATTAACGAATGTACTTGCCTTACTCTGTTTCATCCAGCAAGTAGTTGTGAAAAACCATTCTGCCCTTTATACGGTAATTAAAATAAATGTAGTAAACATCAAAGCTTAAAGCTTACGTGACAAAACCAAAAGGTAGTATGGAAAGAACGAGATATAACGACATGACAAACGCGTTTTGTATACATGTTGTTTTCTTTTAAGACATGTGGAAACGAGGCGCTGCAGCGTAGTAGCACATGAAATAAGCCTCTTTAAAGACTAATCAGGAAGAAAGGCGAAAAATCAGGGAGGAGGGAGAAACGGCCGAAAAAATTAGGGAGGAGGGAGAAAAATAGGGGAAAAAATAGGGAGGAAAGAAATTTAACTGCCCGTTCCTCTCCCCTCTTTTTTTGCCTTTTCATTGGCTGAGATCCCATCATGCACTTGACCTGCCAATGCTGCAAGTTATATTCTGCTCATGTATAATTATAACCGCGGTCTTGCGTGAAAATGGCAAATCGCTGCCGATTACAAATATGAAACAAACTTATGGAAATCGAATAATAAATCAGTTATTGAACTCGGTTATCGCAAAGTATCGTGATTTGTCAGAGTCTCGTAAAATTGCAAAATTGTAATTTTTATGATTAATCACGATATTGCCCTCAGAGTGAGGAGTCAGTCTTATGGAAATATACTCCTCAACCTCAAAACTATTCTTATATTTCCGAAACCATTTGATTTCCCGCGGCGAAAAGTTCTCGTAAGCAGCCACAGTTATCTAGTTATTATGAATAACGTTTCGTTGTATTTGGAATGATGCTCGGAAGAGACTAAAATTTCAATATACTCAGGCGGAGTACCGGTACGGCTGTGGTATAAAAATTCGTTAGAAAGAAAAAACCCGAACCGGGATTTCGTTACTATGTTTGTCTCATTGCATGCACGCTATTACGTTTTTTTTTTTTTTTTTGAACAAATGTAGCTCGTCCAGTAATTGTTGTTGCCAACTTGACCGGTGGTCTCTTTCAAAGAGGTGTCGCTTTTTACCCGCAATTCAAGAACGAAAATAAAATAAGAAACGCCCTTTACGCCCATTTTTACTCTTTTATGAGGCTTGACTTAACTTTTATTTATTCGTGGAATACCTGCTAGGCCTACAATCTAAAATTAACTTGGGGCAGTATGCTAATGAAGTTCTTCCCGCCTTTGCTTTTCATTGCGTGTTTGTAATCAAATCGAGATTGAGTGTTCCTTTGATACCATTCAAAACTAGTAAAAACTGAAGAAAATACAGTTATATATGATTAGGACTTACCATCAAATCTTATACGCATGGCTGCTTCTTGATTCCTCAGCCGATTCCGGGGCATCTTTGGAAACTGTTATGCTGGGTGACCTCTGTACAGCCGAAGATTTCATTGATTAGAAACACTTTCCCTTTGTTACGCCCTGTTTATAACCCGTTATAATTTATACGAATCTTCGCACTACAACCAGAAAAAGAGAATCAGTAAAACAAAAAGCAAATAGCAATTTCTTACTTCGGTTAAGCAGAGCAGGGTGATGCCTGCTCCTCAAGGTTTCCATCTTCTAAAAGTCCCTCTTACGCCGGCGGCCCTGCATTACTGTTGGAAAACGACGAAACTGTAATGTTAAGATCTTTTTCTCTTTGAACATTATTTATTATTAATGATCATGGGGAACTTCAGTCTTGTAATCTAGGCCGTTCGCTTTATTTATTCGCTTGCAGAACAATTAGGCGACAAAACAAAATAAACTATTTTTCGATCAAAAGCACGGAATTATGTAAATGTGGAAACAGAGAATTCGCAAATTTGTCACGGAGTCCTTTATACAGAAATGACTCCCGTACGTTTTAAGAGGTAGAAAAGCGACACGAAATCCAAAGATTACGATGATCTTCCAAACAGTAGGTAAAAAGATATTTAGGAATACTACTTCTATAATCATAACCGCTAGAACATTATTAAGCAGCGAGCATTTTTAATCAAAGACCCAGATTAAAATATCAATATCTATGGCCAATATTTTATTTCTTTGCTAGGTAACCTTAATTTAAATTTCTGTTTCAAACATATTCACTAAATGTAGTCGCCCTAACTGAACTGGAAACCCTCGGCAGCATTCGTTTTGGAAAGGTTGAAGGGCGCTGTTTTGGTGAAGTATTCAAAATAAAAAAAATGTTTTCCTCCCTCTCCTTAAAAACATCCTGAATTTGTTACTGCAGAACCAAACTTTAGCGATGTTTATCTGTGAACCAAAATTCTGTCATTATGGTAAAGATATACCTTTTTAAAACTATACTGCGTAATTAGCAAGGAACCTTATGTAATGCTAAACACGATTTTCTTCATAAATTTCAGCTAATATTTTTGCTTTTTCGCTAAGCAACAAGGTAAGCATTCTATTAGTGTTATGTCCTACGATATACAGATATATGTCTTTTATATTTATTGCTGTTCGGGCTGAATTGATGTTAAGAAAATTAGACAGGTAAATACGACATTTATACACCTGCAGATGTTTTTACTTCCTCTTCGATCTCTTAGATGTTTCCAGATCAATCTCAGAAGATGAAGACTGTTATGCATAAACGAAAAATAAATTAAAACGAACACAAGAGAGACGAAGATAGTAACAATACAATTGTACCAAAAATGACTAGAGGTGATGTGATGGTACACGAAAGCAATCTGTGGCTCGCTACCCAAGGTCAATGTAAACGTGATTAGTTATTAAATGTTGTCCGTGATCAGTGTGAAGCATTAATCACAGGCTTGTGCAATCTGCTCAGCATTCACTCATTCAATCATTCGATTTTAATCACCTAAAAACATCCGGCATCTAACTCCCACGCAAAACAAGGTTGGCGTACTCTATGATCTTTTAAGAGCTGCGGTTTGTTAAATTCATTTTACTTGCAGTGCTTGTACAAATACCAAATCAGTGCCGAGTAATTTCTCATTATACAAGAGGATTACACACGTACAAGAGAGTAGGTGAGTCGTGGAATCCCTGGCTGGCGAAAACTGAATACAAACTACGGCTTCAAATGTATAAACAAAGCGCAGCTTTTAACTCTCGCTTCGCTCTCTTGTTAAAAGCTCAGCTTATCTACTTTTATTAACGGTTCTTCTTTTGCAGCCATTTCAGGAGTTGAGTGTTGCGATGATAATGAGTACTTGAAGGGTTAAAATGTCGACAAGTGGAACCAGAACGTCTTCCGAGATAAGAGGTAACGTTAACCAAATATGTTCGTTTAAAATAAAACAGAAGTATGGAAATCCTTGACTTTCGAGTGCTCATGTAGTTACGCGCGTTCGGTTTGACATAAATCATAAACATCAAGGTTCGTGGTCAAAAGATGTCTTTCGTGGTGATAGTTGTAATTATAATGACTATGCTACTGATAACGATGATGGCGATGATGATGATGATGATGATGATGATGATGATGATGAGAAGGAGGGCGAGGGCGAGGGCGAGGAGGACGACGAAGACGAAGATGAAGACGACGGTAATGATGGTGGTGGTGGTACTTGCTATCCCCAAACTCAAGCCACTTTTAAGTTTCTTGTTCTGGACCAGCTGGATGATCATATTCTAATCCTTTCCTGGTGCTCTTGACTCTTTGTGCATCGAACCTTCTCTAGTTTTGGTTGGGTGCCCTCGCTTTCTTCTACCCTTGAACTGGGGGTGGTGGTGGTATGCGTTTTTGACTCCGATTGTTTTGAAAAGCAGAATAATAGGACGAGGTTTAAAGCAGTTATAGAGCTAAGCAAAGCAAATAAAAACCCGAGTAAATACTTTGAGGGATTGCTTACGATCATCAGTTTACATTGTCAACCATAGCCATGTCAAAGCGTACATCTTACATCTCACATCTCAGCAACACATCTGTCCCAAACAGGTTTTGAGGTAAGCATCAGCTCGGAGAGGGACAAAAATGGTGGCACCCAAGACAGGGATACCCCGGATGATCTCAACGAAAAGAAATCGAGATCCAGACTTCTGAGGTTTAGGAAACGTACTTCAAAATTGGCTGAGGTAAACGAAAAACTGAGCAAAGATAAGGATGAGAACAAGAACCAGGAGCCAGCTGTGTCCTCAGCAAGGTAAGAATGGCATATTCATGAAAAAAAATGATATTGAAAGAACATCATTAGATACCCTCCCAATTCACTATCTTGCAGTGATTCCCAGCAAAAAACGTCAACAGAAGATATGTTCACTGATGTGTTTGAGAACATTCAGATGCAGCTGGAAATCATCGGAGGCCTGCGAGAAAAGCCTTGGACTATGCAGAGAAAGTTACAAATATTAAGGTAAACACGTAGCAAAGAACGATTTTCAGAACCACGCACAGTTGTAAGGATCGGTTATTAAATATTTGCAAGCTCATTTGCAAGCACCATGCGGTGAGTGCAGAACATTTGAGATGGACAAATGAATTGGTTTGTTCCGTCGCAGACGAGCTTCTGTGCTAAATTTACTTCAAGAAACAGCGACTATGCAAAACGAGCTTGAAGATGCCGGAAACCAAAACTAAAATAACAGTTTCCAATTTAAACAGAAAATGTAACGAAGTATATTTTCTACTAACAAGAAAAAAATTAAAGGATTACTGTAAAGGCGTTTGAGTGTTACATCAAAGTCCCCAGTACTTATTTTAATCAGCGACCCTAGGATTTTGGTTTTTCCTTTCGCTATTATCATAATAGAGAAACGAAAAACCAAAATCCTAGTGTCGTTGATTAAAATAAGTATTAAGTAGGTGATATGTTCTGATACGGGAATCCTCGCTTTTATGTTTTCGTGATGAAAACACCAAGTAGTTGTGGCCATGTAATACAGATGGCCTATTCTTCTTACTTCTCTACAGAAATGCCAAAAATTACGTGGAGCAACATTCCGGTGATCTGAATAAGTTACAGCATTTCAAAGAGTCTAGGATAAGGGTACGTAATGTTCACTGAGTTTAGTCTATTTAATTGGTGACTTCGGATTGTTTTGGTATTGTTACCATTCCACGGCCAGACACTTGCATTTTACTTGTTGAAGACTTCCCCACCTCGTCCAGTTCATTAGGCATGGTGCAAGTTCAAGTTTATTGGTCACCTTTGGTCAAACAAGATAAGAACATATGCTGTTTTGTTGTTGTTGTTGTTGTTGTTAAGATCTTCAGTGTTATTCGTAATGTTTCGGGACTTCTGGTGAACGTTTCCTTTAACATACTTCACAGTCATTAATATCTAACCGTAAAGTGTTATAAATCTTCCTGAGGGCCCGCACTCCGGAGTGAAATGAATCCTTCTGATTATGTGTGACTGACACTGTTCATAGCAACATCGAAATAGAAATTGCTATTCTTCCGTGTGCCTACCCAACGATCTTCTTAAGATCTTTTCACCATTTATTGTTTTGTATCTTCTCACCTTTGTACCAACATCACAACGAATGAAAAAGGTTGATTTTTGTGGCGATTTTCTCTCATCGAATAGTATTTTCTTTATCACTTTGTTTAACAGTTTTTTAGGCAAGTGAAAAGACAGTTCAAAAATTTCATTGTGTTCTTCATTCCATGGGAAAAAAGGATAAAAAACATCCAAGGTGAGTTCAGGGATCGAACCATAACGGCATAAACTGATAAAATAAAACAAAATGTAGGTCTGAGTCAACTTCAAAATATTTGCCAGTTCTACCAAACTGTCACTAAACGTCATTCAACCGGGAGTCCTATAAGGCAACCTGCACCATAAAAATGACAAGGGCTCCAAAGTCACTCCAGAGTAGTACTAGCGCTCTCCGCTTTAACTGGAATGTTAAAGTAAGCGTATCTCCGATAATTTGACTTATCCCTGGCGCCGTATTCGCCGTACAAGATCTAGAGAAATCGCTAACTAAAGCAATATGACGTATAAATTTAGCGCGTTATATTGACGAGATAACTTAGGAGATGCTTGATTCAGTTTTGCACTGTTTTTTAGTACGGAGTGTATTTCTTACTTAGCCCATCCTTCACACAGGCTTAGCTTCTATAACTTGTGTCTTGCATCAATATACAGTACTGTATTTTTTCCTCAGGGCATTTTGGTGCTGGAATTGGTTCCTTTTTCGTATTTTTACGTTCTCTGGTGTGGATTAACTTTATTCTCTTAACTTTTATCACCATTTTTGTCATCGCGCCACAGGTAAGCTGCTGAGTGAATTTTTCCAACATCTGCTGAAGAGATTGAGAAATTCACAATGAGTAACTACCGCCACGGTGCGACTCTCGCTTGGCTAAACCGTCTATTGAAAAAAGGGTTACTATCGAGAGTTAATGATAATTAAAATAATAGACTTCCAGTTAGTGAGCTTCCTCTCCTTTGAGCTATGAAAGAGTCATTCCGTAACCAATTACATGATGTTTCTGTTGTTCTTCCATCTCTAAAGCAGGGCAATACCTTACTTATTCTGTTATAAAGTATTTTTTTCTCCTTGTATTTTACAAATAATTGGTTGAAACCCATCCCTGTATTTAAAAAAAAAAGGTGGTGTGAGGTTTTCTTCCTTCGTTTGCTGTATGTCTTTTGACGTCATCAATGGATTCTCGACTAAACATAATGGACATAGTAGTACTTTCTAGGATCCTTTAGTAATTTTGTTGAATGAACATTAATTAAAAATGTTGTTTGATTGTTTTAGCTCATGAGCCCTTCGACTGCTTTTAATATTCCTGAGAGCGAGAAACACACAGCTCAACGTCTCACATCAGTTCTTGATGCCAAGGTAAGTGCTTTGCGCTGAAGTCGAGGCAATCGACCTGATTTCACTTTTTTGGCTTCTCTGCGCTGAAAGGCTATAAACTTTAGGACTCCTTAGAATACACTTCTTAAATCAAATTCAAACAGATATTGTGACTAAGAAAAAAATAATGCTCTTCCATTTTTGTCTCACAGGGTCACCTGGAGTACTCTTTCTTATTTTATGGTTACTATGGAAACGAAGCCATCCAAGTGGGTGTGGTCAAATATCCTCTTCCGTTGGCTTACTTCGTGGTGTTTCTGGGTGCCTATCTTTTCAGCATCATCATTGTGCTTAGGGCGTAAGAACACCCTTTCTACTTTCGTCCCATTGAAGTTTTAAATCTGGTTTGCTCATTCTGTTTAAAACTCTTTTAACTTTGAATGTTCCACGTGACCTTCTCGCACTTGTCGTCAGTTACATGTTTAAAAGTGCGAATGGGAACTTCAATTGCGTTCTTGTGATTTAAACTTTTTACCTTATTCCTGTAGTATCACTCACGAGCAGCGTCTGGTAAAGTCGTCGGGTCAAAATGATCAGTATCCTTTCGGTTGGCGAGTGTTCTCAGCCTGGGACTTTCTCATCACCGAGCGGGAAACCGCTGACAACAAACTAGCTTCACTTACTACGGGAATAAAGGTAGGCAGACGCCACAACCAACCTCGTCAATGCGCTTTTTAAGGGAAAGTGTGAGGTTGGACTTTCAGTTTTAGATAGCATACTGAATGTAGGTTTACGTTATCATACTTTGCTCAATTTGAAATTCTTTGTTTCTTTCTTCTCACCACTTGTACTGTCTCCCTAAGTTCATGCATCTTTTGTCTGATAACACTTGCAGTTATTCGTATTATAAGGTACCTACTTGACAAAGTCTCCCTAGTTTGAAAATTGTTCCACTTTTTTAAGTTTAAGTAAAAAAAATAATTTTTCGTCTTTTTCCTTTGTAACTGAAAATCTTATCGAACATGTATCATCTCCATTCTTTCCTTGAAGGAACAAATATTGGAAGCGGTGGAGAAAGGCAAAACGACAAACAAGTACGTCTTGGGTGCTTACAAGACAATACAATAAGTTATTGTATGCCGCTATAGTTCAGTAAATCTTAAGTTGCATTATATACAAGTCATACGGTCGTTTTTAATCTTTTTTTTTATTAGTGCATGTGTCTCTGACAGGATAAATAAACAAATTCAGAATTTTTCCTTGGCAAGTTCCTCGGTTTGCCTATTACTAGCTACACCCCTGAGGGCTTTTAACCAGCTTTTAAGAGCCAGTGCCCATAATTATGGACCAAACAACGGCACAAGTCGAAAAATCAATTTTGCTCATTTTTTGCCCATAGATTGGCCCTAGCTAGTAAACAAACGGACCATAGTTAGTTTCTGCTAATGCAGCTTTTTTGGGGAGAAATTTGCGAAAAACGATTTTTTTCCGATTAGGCTCAAAATCTACTTCCGGTTTTGCTGAATTTTCCGAATATTTGATTGCTTCGCGCTCCGCAGAACAGCTACTTGAGAATCTTTCAATGGTCTTTACATTCAGCTCAGGTCTTCATGGTATGACTGAGCGAAAAATAAAATAAATCGAGGCTTCGTTTCAGCCTGAAACGAGATCGAACACAAACGGAAAATATTACGATGTGTTTCAAACGAATTATAGCACTAAAATATCGCCATATTTTTCTATGGGCTATAACTTTAAATGCCATAAAAACACTTTATACGGGTTAACTGTACACCCACCTGTTTGAAAATCAAAAAATATCTCTGGGCAAATGGTTTTAAGTCGCCCGCCTTGGCCTGTGCTTCTCATGAATTTTTCCCTGAACCGCCGTGAGAATGTAAACAATTGCGTGACTCTGGCGGTCACCCTGAATACATAATTCGTTTCCAACAAACCGCAGATGGCTATCTTAGAACATTTGGGTGAAAAAAGAAAAACATAATGGACCACTTTTAACTTTTATATTTTGAAAGTCATCGCTTTGGAAATTTCGTCAATTAAAAACGCCAATTAAAAGCAATTTACTCGGAGTTCGGGTGTTACTGCTATGTCGTTTTAGGCTGTCGTTCTTTCTCTGATCATTTTAATTACAAGAACGAGTTCTAGAAAGAAAATCGTTCTAAGTTCATTTGTTAAGCGTAATGAAAAGTTGATATTGTTGGTTTGTAGCCTTACGTGATCTGAAGGAACGCTACAGTGATTAAATTTGTATTTGTTGATTCCGACGGATCGATTTTCGGTTAAACCTTTTTATTTGTGCCAGCACATTTAGTGCTTTTTCTCCTGCTAAAAAGTCGGAAAAAGTAAAGTAAACAAATCCTAAAAGTCATAAATAAGAGGCATCGACGGTGCGAGTGTCTCGGTAAGCTGTTAATTTGAACAATTACTGTGCTGGACGGATTGCTTTCCTGGTTACCCACGTACTATACATAGTTCATTGTGCGCGAATGTTTCTGTTTCAAACAACTGAAATGCTCAGTGCTTTTTCCTTTTTTTCTTCAGTCTTAAAACTTAAGGTTAAAGTTAGGCTAAACCCTAAACTGTTTTGGCGGCCAACCTATTTTTGGCTAATTGCTTAATCAAATTATATATATATTTCATTGAAATTCGCTCCTCTGTGACCGACTTCCGCGAACAAAACAAGATGGATGTTCGCTGTTCATTTAAGACTACAATCCTGGTCAAAAGTGTTGGGACAGTTACGGCAGATGACTTCACAGGCAGCCTCTCTTAAGACCAAAACCGCGCAAGCCCGCCTACCCCCTCCCCCTGTCAATGTTGATAAAAATCTTGAAGAAAAAAAATCCTTGACAATAGCCTCAGAATAGCCTCGTTTCAAGAGTTGTTCGCCTCCTAGAACAGTATTCTCGAACTAAAGAGACGATAAGATAGATATTCACGTCTTATTCCAATAATAGCGATTTTTCAGCAATCGCGTTTGGTTCCAACACAACTGTCTAACCACTTTCTATTGTCCCTTTTTCCTTTTTTCCCACATCCAATCTAGTCTTCAGAATAGCTTCATTTTCATGCAACATTGCTAGGGGAGAGGGGGGGGTCAATTGTACTTGCTTCCATTCATCTTTTGTTCTAAAACGTTAAGGACGTAGTTGAAATCGTGGGTTTCAGCGCGCAAAAATGGGAGGTGTCCCAACAACTTATGGCCAGGATTGTAGGTTTACACTAGTGGAAATTGTTCCGGATTCGTGATGAATCCAGAATGTTTTAGTGCCGGATTGATTTTGCCATTTACACAAAAGTGGACGAAACCGAAATAAAAACCCCCCGGTTTGGTCGTGTCTCCGGAGATTTTGAATCCGGAATTTAAAGTGGGAACTTTGAATCCGAAAACTTTTGAATCCGGAGAGTTTTGTCGTGTGAACGATTTTCTCTCGAATCCAGATATTTTTCCGCCTGTGATCTTTTGAGTTTGCGGTGGAACGAAAATGGCGGATTACATGATCCAGTCGTAGTCGAGTCGTAGGCGCATTGATGGCCATTTGATGGCGGTCGCTGGGTGATTACCTCGTGCTGTTTCAGGTGTAAGTAATCACTTTTATAATGGGTAATGCCATACTCCTCAGAAACCGTGCCCAATTTATACTTTACTGCGCAGATGACGACGATGGCACGATCGAAAACCTCGACGGTTTTCGACCCTAAACCCTAAGTAAATACCTGGAGGAACCTGGCATGATGGACAACAGTACCGTGGTCAGCGAGTTGAAAGAAAACTTCAGACTGTCTCAACCTACCCCTAGCCTTATTTTCGGAGGCATTTTGTTTCTCGTTGTCGAGGCAACAAACTGCTTGTTAACCATTCCATCATGAATGTTCCCGGAGTTATCGTCGTGTATAAACGATTAAGAATCCGAATATCCTTTCACTGTAAACCCCTACTAATCCGAATACTCTAAAATTGATGAATTCGGGAACTCCTTTATTGTAAACCTAGTTCTAGATCGACCACTGTAATGTTTATTTGTCTACCAGTGTTTTGATCTGCAAATTTCAGTTAATTGATCAAACAACCAAAGTAGAAAAGATGGATTTTTTTCCCAGTATGATTGAAACTTAAACGCAATTTCTTCCTCGGCTAATTCAATTCAAGAAATTCCAGGTTTTCTAGCTGAGTTTGAGCATATTGTGTAGGTACAAATTTTCTACACAGCTAGAAGAGCTGAGATGCCGTCACGCAGCTAGTAGTCTATAGAAATTATGGTATTTCCACTTGACTTTATTTGTCAGTCAATGATTCAGTTGCCATAAATCATAGAGGATTGGTTAAGTGTATCTCTGAAACTGCTACTGTGTTGTAAGTTATCAGTGAAATCAATAAAATAAACAAGTGTTAAAATCATTTCCCGGAGTACTGTAGTAACGTTCTTTATCATGGATGTCGTGGGTGTCGCAATGCAAATGAAAAAACATATATATTTATACTAAGTTAAACAAAAAAAACAAAAACAAAAAACAACAAAAAAAAACATTTTCCATTATTTTATCCACACAACGTTTCAAGAATTGCTTTCATCGGATTGCTGGAAACGAATATTTTACTCGAGAGTGGCTATCCGCGTCACGCAATTGCTTACATTCCAACGGCGGATTTTGGGCAAAATCTATGAGAAACACAGGCCAAGGCGGGCGACTTGAAACCATTTGCCCAGAGATATTTTTTGATATCCTAACAGGTGGGTGTATATTTAACCCGTAGAAAGTGTTTTTATGGTATTTAAAGTTATAGCCCATAGAAAAATATGGCGATGTTTTTAAGCAATAATTCTCTTGCGACATACTGTAAAATTTTGCGTTTCAGTTTTACCTCTTTTCGGGCTCAAAACTAACTTTGATTTATTTTATTTTTCGCTCAGTCATACTACCAAGACCTGAACTGAATATAAAATCCATTGAAAGATTCTCAAGTAGTTGTTCTGCGGAGCGCGAAGCAATCAAATATTCGGAAAATTAAGCAAAACCGGGAGTAGATTTTGAGCCCAGTCGGGTCGAAATCGTTTTTGGCGTATTTCTACCAAAGAAAGCTGTATTAGCAGAAACTAACTATGGTCCGTTTCTATTCTTACTAGGACCTATCTATGGACAAAATACAAGCGAAATCAATTTTTCGACCTGTGCCATTGATAGGCGATTTAGGTCCATTTTTATAGGCATTCACTCTTAAGTCTTTTCTCTTTTAGATCACTTCTGCTTACTAAAATCTGATAGGTTTTCAAGTCTAACGCCACAATGGCAGGTATAAAAAGTCTAGGCGAACGATTTGAGTCACGGTTAAGGACGGAATGCACGACAGAGGAGTCTCCTTTTTCCTTCACTGTTAAATAACTGGAGAAAATTGTTGTTGTTGTTGTTGTTGTTGCTGTTGTTGACGCGAGTAAGACAGTGTAAAGCTGCGCTTCTAGGCTGTTGTTTCTTATCAGACTAACCTTTACATTTCAGAAAGAGCCTCATAGCTCGTCGTGTATTGGCCAATGTGTTCGTGCTTGGAGTGTTAAGTGCCAGTGCATATTTAATCTACTTGGTTGTCAAGCGTTCAGATGAAAGAGAAAAAGAAGGCAAACCGCCGACTGTGTTGGAACAATATGAGGTAAAACAAAGGCTGCTAAATATATTCTTCATCTTCAAAAATCACCATTTTCACGCTGTGCCTCCTGGTTTGTCGGTAGTCTTTCATATGGCGAGATTTATATAATTAGGGAACGGCTGTTCACTGACGGGCATAGCTCTGACGCGACTTTCAAGATGGTTACACCGTCATCTTCTTACTCCGAAGAGTTTCTTCTTTTCTCTCGTTTCGCCGCTCTACTCCGATCGCTTCTAATGAGAAGTGGATATTTTAATAATTACATTTCTTATTCGATCCAGCAATGCAATTCTAAGCTCTGACACTGCAAAACATTTGGTTTTATTTTCTTGCACAGTAATCACTGGTGTTTTTTTTGTTTTATCTCACAGATCTCTTTAGCCATCACTGGCATGAATGCTGTGTGTCCAGTATTTTTTAAATTGATTTCCTTGATAGAACAATATCACCCAAGAGTTGCACTCTATTGGGAGCTGACCAGGTATTTTGCATTGTACAAAGCCTTTATTCGCTTTTGACAATTTTTATAGAAAAAGCGCAATATAAGTAATAAATAAATAAATAAATAAATATTATCCCCAATTATCGCTTCTCACTCCTTGGGTTTTAGAACAGAAGACAGTTCTCAAGGTTAATACGGATTTCTGTCGATGAAAACTTTTGCTTGGCTAGTTAATAACTAGACCTATATTCCTATTTAAATTTACTACTATTAAATTTATTCTAAGGATTCAATTGCCCCCTTTATGCCTTTGGTAATACACTTCTATCTCTTCGCCAAGGCGTATCTAAATATCGTTAAGTGTATTGATTGTTGGAATTGCTATGGTTAAGTTGTGAAAAACTTAGAGTCATCGCGTGAAGAAAGTATTGGGAGACTAATAACTTTCTTATCATTTTATTCTCATGGCATTTTTCTGTTATTCTTTGCAGGATAATGTTTTTGTACCTTGGAAATATGTATGTGCTGGTAATATCTCTCCTTAACAAAATTAATCAGGTACGTGAAATGAAGATTTGTTGGTTTCAACCTTTAATTCCTCGCATTGTTCACTCGGTTCTATTTTTGCAGTCGACGTAATTTTCATTTGCTCGGCCCTCTCACTCATTTTCTTAGTCATACGTTCTCTTTTTGCAGTCAAAGGTTTCTCCTCTAGAAGTCTCTGCTATCTCTGATCCCACGAACGCAACTGACGTTCCTGTTACCACGGTTACGTCAAATGTCACAGCTGGTAAGATATTCTCGGTAGCTATATTCCTTATTATATGACTGAGAAAATTATTCCATTGTGATTGGCTGAGAGCAGGCCAATTTATCGTTAATGTATTGCACTACATTGCAAATTAACGCGCACGCGTTCGAAAGTTTCCCAATCATGTAATAGATGAGTAACGTATGAAAGCTCGAGCAATTAAGGATTTACACTGCTCGTGATATTTAAAAATTCTTTCAAATTGCACTCGCCTAAAGGCTCGTCCAATTTTGAGAGAATTTTCAAATATGACTCGTGGTGTAATTCCTTAATTGCATTCGTATTCATACGATTACTTATATATACTTTAATGGCTAAGACACCAAATTGTTGAACACCAAAAACTTTTCACTGCAGTGAGTTTTCACGAGTGAAGGGACCAAACAAAAAAATCGATAGTAATACGGAATGAAAAATAATAAAAGTTCGCCAAGGAGGTATTCATGGTGTTGTAGTTGACAGTATTTTCAGGACTCAAGTTATTGAACAGAGGTCATCATGGCCACGATTTAAAAACACGAACAAGATTCGCTTTTTTTGATTTAGTTTCTTTCATTAACAACATCTCTTGTCTGTTATGTTAGGTGGTTCACTGTGTTGGGAGACTACAGTTGGTCAGGAGCTGTTTAAGTTGACGATAATTGACTTGGTAGCCCTGGTGTTCAGTGTGTTGACTGGTGACTTGTTCGTCTCGCTCACTGTCAGATTCCTCAACTGCTTCCAAGGGCGACTCATGGATCTTGAGAAAGTTGTAAGTTGTTAAAACTATTCCCTTTCACCCCTTTCTATTGCGCCGGGATATTTTTTCAAGTCATCCTTCTTAGTAGAAATGACGTTCAAGAAAATGTTTTCAGTCATTATCCCCACATTTCTTCAGTTAGGCTATCCTGAGTTCAAACTGGCAGAAAATGTGTTACAGCTCATTAACAGCCAAGGACTAATTTGGTGAGTCAACATGTACAAGCACGCATCTTTTATAAATACTTTGACGATACTGTCAGAGGGAGCAGTCGGGGTCAGGGAATTGGGGTCCTTGGACTAACGGGGGTGGGGAGTTTACGGGAGAATGGGGAAACGAGGGGGTAATCTTCGATCAGGTGTTCTTTTCCAAGGTGGCAGGAACTGAGAGAAATAAGAGTATGTGGTAACTGAAGAAGAAAACAGGCGGAAACCGGAGGAAAAACGACAGGAATTGGCAAGTTCCGAGCACTCCCTTTCCTCCTCCAACTGGGATAATGAGTTCCGACGCAAGCAACAAGCCTTGTAGTCCCGTCGTTGTCACAAACATATAAGTAACGAGCCAAATTTTCCGAATCGTGCCAGTTTGATAAGTCACTCCCGCGGATGATGGCAATACTGGGTAAATGTTTCGAATATATTGATAACACTTCAACTCACCTCGGCCTCTCTTAGCTCTAAAATGACGAGGTGTTGTATTATTTTTTCAAGGATGGGCCTGATTTTCTCTCCTGGGCTCATAATGCTGAACATTCTGAAGCTGGTCATCATCATGTACATCAGGAGCTGGGCCGTGATGGTCACTAATGTCCCTCCTAAGAGAATCTTCAAGGCCTCGCACCGGTTCTATTTGTTTCTTCTCCTCGTGATGTTATTCCTTTGCATGCTGGCTGTAGGATACGCCGCTGTGGAGTGAGTACAGATCGCTCTGCTATTTCGCTTCCTTTTTTCCCGTTCTTCTGTTCTACAATGCTGCACTTTTGGTTTATTAACTTCCCAACTGTCTCTAAAAAGATCACTAAGCGGCCGGCTCTTCGATAAACCTGAAACAATTTATTGCATAACTCGAAGTATGAATACAAACTGAAATTTTGTCTGCTTCGTGGCAGTGGGTGTGGCTTATAAGACTTGCACAAAACGTATGAATTATGCTAGAAACACACACCAAAAATTTGTAGGCTGAAACTTAGAAGGATTTTTTTCAAAATTCTGCCTTAAATTCGGTAAACTTTAACTCCTTGGGTTCCGGATGACACCAAATCTATGATATCATTGACTTGATTTGTTTGAACGGACCATAGTATTCTCTCATATTTTATTTTGCCGAATCGATCTGAAACAGATCTATTGCCCCTTGATTGATCTCCACATTCAGTAATCACTACGTCTTAAATCTTGAAGCTTAAGCTTTTTGTATTCTTTCTTCTGCAGAATAGAGCCTTCAAAGTGGTGCGGTCCTTTCAGGTGAAGAAACTTTACAATCTGTTCTGGGCTTTGATATATTTCTCAAGAACGCATCGAGGCGATTCAGTTGAGCTCCTTTTATAAACTAAGTCCGTTCCGATGTATAGTTGAAAATTTAAAGTATTTTGAGAACAATTCCCTTCCTCATCAGTGAGATTATAACCTCACAAGATGCTAGATCTTATTTGAGATCATTTTTTAAGGAATATCCAAGGTATCAAGAATTTAACTTCCGTTTCTTCGATCTGAATCCACAGGGGCAAACGTAACATGTACACAGTACTTACAGAATCAATTGACAATGGGCCCGCACTGTTAGACACCGTATTTGACTACCTGAGTGGCCCTAGCGTCGTGATACCAGTGTTCATATTAATGTCGTAAGTAGCAAATGAAATGCAAGAGCTACGAGGCGATTAATTTATGTTCTTTTTAACACTAACCAGCCCAATGGGTTGTTTTGGAACGTAGCAAGCTAATGTTTTTTTCTAAAGTAATTTTGAATCTTAGCTTATTGTTTCGCCAGGATTGCAATCTACTACTACAGGTCCAAAGCAAATTATCTCCAAAGCTCCAATCGTCAGCTGGTGTTACAGTTACAATACGTAAGTAGACATTTCTCATACAGGTGCAGCCCCTTAGAGTAGTTCTGCGCGCTGATGCGTTAAAGGACTGGTCGGGTAGTCATGAACCCGTCCCGAAAAAGCACCCGACCTCTCGGAATACTGCGCGTCAATAAATGTAAAATACAGCCAGATCCAGACTTGTTCATAGAGTATTATTTTCTTTTTCTTGACGTAAAATTCATTTAGTTTGCTTTCATTTTAGGAAAGAACGGAGGACAGAAAGAAACTATTTCGAAGCGCTTCAGGTGAGCACCGCCTGTTTCTACGTTTAGACCAGCTGTTTAGGAATACATTTGACACCAAGTTCGACACCAAGTTCTGTAAGTTTAGGCGTTCCCTCTCGGCAAGTCCTAAAAAAACCTACAAGAAGTCAGGGGAAAGGCGTGTTTAATGTGGTCACTTTCTCTTTGCGTCAGAGTATGACTGTTAGCGTCGTTGTTTTCTCTTGTTTTCTATTTTTGAAAAATTTAGAGCGACATCGCAACACGTCGAGTGAAGAAGGCAGCATCAATCACCCTCGCGCCCAGCCGGGTCGGTCAACAGCTGGACGTAAATCTCATCACCTCTTTAATGAAAGGACAAGTAATGTACAGAACAATGAGTCCCCTGGGGAGAGGATGAAAGGATCCTTTGCCCAGGTGGCGAGTGGTGTTTCACGCATGAGACAAGCGCAACGAAAAGAAATGGTCCCATTTGTAAGATACGATGGAGTTGTGGAGGACACTGAAGCCACAAGTGCTCATGCGTACCGTGAAGTGAAAGTGATTGTTCCTAGGTCAACGAGCAGTTCAAGCTCGTCCACTGTTTCGAGCCTGCGATCCGTTGACCAGCGGATGGCTTCTCCCAGAAGCAAACACGTGCAATCACGTGATCACTCTCATCATCATCGTCGACGTCATCAAAACAGTGAATGTAGCGAGAGTCATATAAGTAATCAAGAGCAAAGTCGTTCTAGTTCTACTGTTGAGAAACTGTCGGATCGCGGAGAATCCATCCAGCTGAAAGTTGTAGATATCGTTGAAGACGTGACTCACAGTGAACATCTCTGCGAGACAAGCCAAAAGACAACAAAAGAAGGCGGCTCACTGGCCGCCATGTTTGATTCATAACTATCAGCTTAGGCTTCAGTCGTATTTATTATTCTAAGTATTGTTCAATTTCCTCTGAACAGTCCCATGTGGGAATTGGGCATTTACCGACAAGAACGTTAAAGGAAAGAGAATCGAAAAGTACTGACGATCTATAGCTCAGAAAATAACAATAAGAACTGATCGATCAATCAATAAAACAGTCAACGAACGACTTTATTAATAACTACATGTTTCTGTAGGCTAAGTGAGTGACAATGTTCTTAATTAGTTGGCCAACAATGCATGCAAGCTGGTAATATTGAAACTATAAACAATTTTATAAGCCCAAAGTAAAACGTTGTTCTTATTAACTGCATAAATGTTAACATTTTTCAAAATGGTAAATATGGCTTCCCTTCTACACATACCATACGTCAAAGGAACTGAGATAACTGTTATTACTCTCTGGAGCAGTAACTTCTTTAAGAACTTGTTTATTTGACCGGTGTAAAAAAACCGGAAAGAAAACTTATTTTTGCAGAACTTTGATAATAAGAACAAAACCGTCCTTTAGTTTTAAAGTTCCAGAAATTAGAAATAATAGAATCGAACTCGAGAATTTCATCTTCGCTATTTCCACCGCTCATTACAGTTTCAAAAAAACATTGCGTTTTTATACAGTGTTTTTGCTTTATGTACCCTTTATAACTCGGTACTTGTAAAACCTTGTTAGTTCCCTATGTTCCTATGTTCCTATGTTCCTATGTTTTGGTTACCGCTCAGGGTGTTCCGTCTAATCGCACTATTTCAGGGTGAACTACCAATAATCAGGAACAGACCAGATGTAAATAAATCAAATAGAAATCTAACAGTCATCACACTGTCTGGGTTAGCGGCTCTTGGAACTCTCTTGGCCGTCAGTGTAAGTTATCACTCATTAATTAATAAAAATATATTCTGGCGGATTTTTCGAGCTTGGTGTTTATTTTGTTCAGTCACTCCTTTCTATTCTTAGAACCTAATTCCGCATTAAAAAAACAAATTGCGTTGTAAAAGATATATACTCTTGGATACGAGGTAAAGCATAATACCTTATTACTTACTGGATGGTTTCATCCAGAGCACAAATTGTGATGTAATATATGAAACACGAAAGACCCTGTTTGACCACATTTCCAAACACCGAGAAGAGAGTTGAAAATACGACGCGCAGCGGAGTATTTTGACGAACTTTGAGGTGTTTGGACATGTGGTCAAACACCGTCTTGAGTGTTCAATCGAGACTAAAACTAAGGAGAAAACGGAGAAATAAAATCGTTAAAATCTATGCTAATTACGATCAGATATTCAAACACCGTCACGGTCATGATTTCCTTTGTTTAAACTCAATGAATTATTAATGATTTGATACAAAAAAAGGTATATATGATAAATGAGTACATTTGTAAAACTCTTGGACACACAGTAGTGCCTAGTACATAAGTAATTAATTGGCTAGGTAACATACATTTCATCCGCTCTACGGATAAATACATAACAGATATATATGGCATGCATGGGTAAAGCTCCTGGATACACCATAATGCCTTTTATTTCGCAGTTTTTACAGAAAAAGCTGCAAATTATCCGATTAACATTTTAATCCATGAGTGACAAAAGACGGACAAACGCACGAAGTTTGGTTTGCCAACAGCACGTCTGGTAGACTTCAAGTAGTCCCTCTTTCGCTTAGTCCGTCAAGCGAGACCGTAAATAAACCGGGAGAAAAAAATTGCCGCGTGAAATCCTGGGGGCGAGACTTGCGTGCTTCTCGCCCCCACGAGTCCGCGCGGCCATTTTTTCCTCGCGGTTTTCTTTCGCGTCACACACGACGGACTAAGCGAAAGAGGGACTACTCGTAGTCTACACGTCCGGTAGACAAAGAGAAAATCTTTTTTCGGATGTACTTTGGTCTCTGATTGGGCAAGCAGGAAATACCCTTTGTATTTTCCTCCTGTGGAGTAAGTTTCCAGGTATTTTAAGGTCGACAAAAGTAACGTGACTTCATAAATGTGTTCACACACCTAACTAACAAATGTGCTCGTTATTCCGAACTTAACTCTTGTCATGAGACTATTCTATATCATGAGACTATTCTATATCATGAGACTATTCTATATCATGAGACTATTCTATATCTATTCTACGTTATAAAATCTACACACTGAACTGATGCTCTATTCTCTATACACACTATATTCTATACCACATACATTCTATATTGTTCGCATTTAGAATTCTATATCCTGCCATATACCCTAAGTCCTTTATTAAGCCTGCAAGTGATGTATTCATGTAAAACGAAGTTATCCGCTTAGCACTCTCATTTGCATGATGCGTTGATAAACAAAGTGTTACAGTCATCTCTTTTTTAACCCAAGAACAGGCACATAAAATCTTGCGAATACACATTGTGAATTCGTGTCTAAAATGCACCAGTAATCAAACGGTCTTTTTTTGGTTTGGTTTTCGAATAAAAGCTCGACCGGTGGAGAGGGATGTATACCAAGCAAGGAGGTTCCCATAAGAAAAGAGAGCTTACTAAAGATGAAGTTAGGGCTTAATATAGGATTTAGGGTATTCTATATTCTTGTTCTATAGTATATATTTCTCTATGTCTTAGTGTCACACTCCTCATTTGCCTCAAAACTCTTGTTGTTATCTCCTTTTTCTTTCATGGTGTATTTCGGCTGGCCTTTCTCATCAGCCGACGGTTTGCTGAAGTCGTATTTCTTGAAGCAGTTCAGGAAATCATACTTCAATGGTATAATTTCCCTCTCAAACAAAAACTTCATCAAGTACGATACAACCACAATAGTGACAAATGATACTATCATGGATAGGGTGCGGAAGGGAAACAGCTGACCTTTCACCTCGTCGTAAAACGGATATTTAATGAACGAAGGGAAACCAATCTTGTCCTCCCCTCCCCCCACGCGAAGCACTAGCCCCAGTATATAACCCATGATGGAGCCGTAGGTGTTGGCGCCTTTAAGGTAGATAACACAACACAGCTGTGGGAATAGTATTACATATACCAGGTCACTGCACAGGTGGAACAAAACATAAATGGAGCCAACCGTCAGAGCCATTGCTGTGGCAGCCGCGCCTGCTCCAAATATGGCGAAACGCATCACCCATACAACTTCCTTCTCCGATGCCTGGAAAGGAAGAAAATATTTATTATAAGCTTTTCTCTCCTTTTGGGGGAGAAAGTTGGAAAGAGAGCTAGTAGCAATGAGTGCAAGCACCGTTTAACTTTTGTCTCTTACCTTTTGACGAAAGATGAGTTTGTAAACGTTATGAGCAAACATGGTGCTGGCAGAGAGGAAACTGGAGTCTGCGGAAGACATGACAGCGGCAGACACCGCGCCCAGTCCCACAAACGACACAGCGGTTGGTGTGAGGTATTGAAGCACCATGGGAAGGATCAGTGTGTTGTCGAAGTCAACAGATGCCGTCTGGTTGGTATTGTTACCACCGGGTGGCTTATAGAAGTCAGTTTGGGTCCAATCTATGGTAGGACAGCAACAACCATTTGATTTCGCGAAATATTGCGATCTAAGACTGTAATTACCCAGAGGGGCATTCCTAAATTTTAACGGGGTGTGCTTTCCCTATGCGTTTGTTATCAGCGCGATATGATATTTCAAGTCAGTAAGGATCGAAATCCAAATTTCTTGATGTCCTAATTCTTTAGTGCATAAAGTAAAAAGGTTCATTCTCGCAAAGAATTAGACCGAAAGAAATGAAAAGTGGGACTTCTCTGGCAGAAGCTGGATATAATGTATTCGTTTTACCTGTGGAGGCACCGATGGCCCCAATGAGAATTGCTGGGACCGCCATGAACATGCATCCAAACGAGGCGAAGAAAGACAGTACCCGGGCCTTATTTGGTGTCTTACATGATAGCACGCGCTGAAAATACACTTGCCATGGCATACCACCGCATATCTGTAGAGGAAATAAAACTCATATCAGTCAGCTATGCACGCTGTTTGATTTTAGAGCTCTAAATTGAATTAGCTGACTAAAATAAAACACCTCTCTGGTAAGCCTTTCAAAAGAGGGAAAACATATGAAGGAATGATTGATCATTCCAGTTGTATACACAACTAAAGCAGCTGTGAAATTAATGCCTGGAAAAAATTCAGGCTTGAACGGGATTCAAACCACATGACCTCTGCGATACCAGTGCAGTGCTCTACCAACTTCGCTATCAAGTCAGCTGGGAGTTCGCCACATTGTGAGTGCGTAATACACCCGTACAGTGGTGCTCAAGCTGCGTTAATAACTGCGATGATCAATCATGTCTTCGTCTCTTTCTCCACAGTTCAAATATATCTTTCATATATTCACTTGTAGACAAAACATAGTTGTTAAAGACTTCGAGATTACTTCATAGTAATCGTCACACTTGATTATAACTTCTAGTGCGTTTTCTGATAGATCCCGCTACAGTTGTAATACTTGACACAGTTTGTTAAGATGCTTGTCGCGCTTTGTTATAAAATATGTTGTCTAACTTTGTTGAAAGCAAGTTGAAGATGGCCGACAGTCGCAGGAAACTTGTTCTACTGTAGAATGAGCTACATTTACCAGCAACATTGCATAATCCAGCCAAACTCCAAGTTTCGGAGTAGGCACCTCTCCAATCCAATCACCAGAATCTTTGGAGATGCTGGTCACTGCTGAATTCGTCATGGCGAATGGAATACTGAGCCACTAAGGAGGGTAGAGAAAGGAGAGTCAGTGAGGCGAACACAATGACAACCATCAGTTTTAATTACCTTCTGCTTCCTTTTTGCAGGCCCGTAATCGGCCTGTGGGCATTGCGGGGAAATAATGTCCTAGAATTAGCCAATCAGAGCGCGCGTTATATCGACTATAAACACAAGTCATGCAGGTAATTAAATGATTTACAATACAATATGAGCCGTGCAACAATACCGTACTCTCGTTTCGCCAAGTCTCGTACAACTTCTCTTGAACTATTGTTTGACTGGTTTTGACTTTCTCAATGGATTACAGTGAGTCATAAATTGATCATGATATACCATTGCTATAAATCCTACCAAGGTGAGACAAATATATTTCGTCTAATCTTCCCGATTTTAAACTCGTTTCAACTGAGAATCATTAGGATATCTGTTAGTAAAAACCCCGTTCTGCTGGTTTCTGGTGCGAGCCCAGCCCCATCTTGACCTAAAACATACAGATGACAGCCGACGACTGACGACAGCTTGAGTGCCACGCATTTCTAAGCAGCGAACACCACTGACAATACTTACCAGTCCAACGAAGATGCAGATGAGCTGGATAACATCGGTGTAAGCCACAGAGTAGAGCCCTCCTAACAGCGTATAAAAAATAGCGATACACGCCGAAACAATGACAGAAGTGAAACGATCCAAGCCGATGACGACGCTGACGGTGGCGCCGAGAGCTGATAAGATGGCCCCAGACCAAAATATCTCGCCCATCAAAGCGGGAAGGTATAACAGTCCACCCATACGTGCACCGTACTTTTCCTGGAAAGGGTCCAGCATTGTAACGTACTCTCTTTCACGCATGGTCTTTGCAAAGAGCAGTCCTCCTGATAAGCAAAAAAACGTCACGCTCGTTTAAGTGATTGTGTCACATGCGTGCTTGTCTTACTTCGGACTTAGCTGAGCTATCTACTGGGACTTTGTTATCTCAGTACAAACTGGTCTGAGAGGTGAATTAATTAAACAGAAGCCACATGGGCGAACAACCTCGGATTTTCCCTGATTTTCGCCCAATCGGCAACAAAAGAAAAAATAAGGGGACAGATATAGAAAATTAAGGCTGTGATAGGCAAATACCGTTAACTATCATCAACAACAAAGTGTATGGCTGCTGTTAAAGAATGTACAGTGTAGCTTCATCGAGTGGAATTAACGTATACAGGCGATAAATTAAGCCGCATCATCAACACTGGCAATGACTGACCGGGAGTACGCTGACCCCTTTGCGAAAATGATGTTAATAATTATATCGACAGGTGTTTCGTCCTGGCTGGGCGCAGCCGAATAAGGAAGTCAATTGAGTTATATTTGTACAGAAAGGTAGAATTATATTGAGTAGAAAACTGATTTATGAATGCCCTCATCTTGCCATATAACTATACGCTAAACATCAGTTGTACAACAATGTCTATTATCATTTAATAAGGACAACAGAAGTGTGGGTCCGCAAAGTTTGTCATTCAAGGCACCAAAGATATCAGGCATTGACACTTTGTTACTCACCTAACGCCAGACTGAGTGCATAACCCCAAGGCGCTTGGCACCAGACAAGACCTTGGGTTTTGTCGTAAAGGACTTCTGCAGTACCATTGATGTATCCTCCACCAACCCAGGTTGCTATGGGAAACGAGCAAACTGTTACCATCGGGAGTGGGGCAGGGTGGTAGTAGAAAATTATTTTGCATTGGATTAGGCATAGCTATTAACAGAAAGCAAGTGACGGAACCAAAAATTGCTTGTATTCTACTTCGATAGGAGGTCTTTAGTGCCCGGTTATTGCTCAGAACAGTCAGAAACGTTTCTAAAAATTGTGTCTTTCATGTTCTTTAATGCTTTAGTGAGAAAACATGCAACATGGTTGCGTGCGTTATGGCTTGAAGAGGGAAATCACTCGTGATTTTGACTTACAATACCAAAATTTGTGGGTTTTTGGCTATTAGCTTTTACAGTAGTCTGTCCACAGACCTTCTGTTTTGTCTTGAGGTCGTCGAGATCACAATTAGCAAAATTGACGGCAGGGAATTTGAAAAAGTCCGAACGCAAGGGAAAAATACCTCGTTGCAAAAAAATTAACGTCTGCGGATGGACTGCTTTTATAATACGTGTCTATTAGAACAATTAGAAATCTCTTCTCTCGTAATCTGTCAGCGATAATCACTAGTTAGAAAACTAAACCGTAACTCAACAATATGCTGGAGGTACATTTTGATATTACCGGTCAAAGTGAATGTTCCAACCACCATTCCAATACTCCTGCCAGCTAACATGGCTTCTTCTTCGCCTTCCTTTCGTCGCCATGCAGCCCAGAGACCAACGCCAAGGATTAACATATAAAACACAACAATCGCCACCACTCCAACAATGTTAATATCCGCCATGTTTGAGCTTTTTCTGTTACGACTACTCTGGAATGCAATGAGTGAAGTACAGTTCAGTAGAATGTCCGCTAGCTTGTCGAGCACGATAGGAAGAGAGACAGCGAAACGTTAAGTTAAGTTCCGAAACCAATGGTAAAAATCCACAGTAGAAAGCAAAACCCAGATATCGACAGATAGTAGCGACACCCTAGAAGTAACGATCTTCTCTTGAAGCGAAGAGACCTCGAACGAATTTACGATTGGGGAATAACTGAAGTGAGCTCGATAGAATTGAATGACTGAGAATAGTAGTATACTTGCATCGGCCTTAAATATGCCACATATATTTTTAGTGTGATATATATTAGCACCCATTTTAAATTGACTTGTTTTGATTTCGACGTGCTTTGTAAATTTGAATACATATATCTTTGCTGGTACAGATATATCAGTTCGTATTGCACCCGTGGGCCACCACCACAATTGTCGTAACTCGAGAGATTTTACATCTAGTGTCGAGAGCCATACTAAACTGACTGCGCTCTTGAATCACGTCCAGTTTCAAAACGCTTAATTTAATACACTATCGCATTTGGAATCGCTTTAAATTCTGCCTCCTTATAGGTCCTTACACGGGGGAGGCCTCTTTTAAGTTCCATGGATGTGTGCACCGAGATTTCGTGTTCCCTTTCAAAGTTCTCATACAAACACGCAATAAAGGGGCCGCGAGTCCTTATCGTTCCCCTTCAGTATTGGCTCTTGTATTGGGTTTATAACATTAAGTAGGATAAGTGTGAGAAGCGGGGCAACAGTAAACAAAACAGGCCTGTTTCTAACCAATGAAAACCGGTCAATACTTCGACCGGGACTTCGACGCTCTTATATTCTCGTTTGCACGCGACAACATTATCACTCAGAAGAGTAAAACGAGTAAATCATGGGATTAAAAGAGGAGCAAGACCTGGCGTCCTGTAAGAGGCTTTGTTTCTCTCTGTGCTCACAATGACAAAGAAGACGGTCGCTCATGAGATAGGACGGTTCGGTGTTTCAAATACCTTTGAATCGAATATCACATAAGGACTTGGTGACATCAGTTTGCCCCGCACTGCGATGCTATCTCAGGATACGAAAATATTTACAATAGATTGACGAAATTCATATGTCTCTCTACGGTAAGAAACTTTCGAAATGCTAAAACAACTCGAGATACATACTTTTGAGACGACTATTCATTTTGGTGTTTCCTGACATGTAATTTCAAGGACAATACATGACACAATGTTGTGTTACTGATGTCAGTTCACCAAGTTGTTTTCGATTTTATCTCTAAGTTACCCTGGTTACTATTCTTCTATAAATACTGATAAAAAAAACCCTGTTTTCTGCGATACTTCATCAGAAAACTTTACCGTTTGTATCTTGGATCTTACTGTATTAGTCGGTCGTCGGATCTCGCATTGCGAGACCGGAATCACAGTTTCCTTTCTATCAGTAAATTTGCCGTTGCTATAGTCGACAGTTTAACAAATAGATTCTATGTTGCCGTGCGTCTGTTCACAGGAGACGTCAAAATAAAGTGAGAACAAAAAAGTGGAACCCAAGGCGATAGCCGAGTGTGCTACTGATGTTCTTACCACAATTTTGACATCCTCTGCCAATGATCTATTACTGTACTGGCACACGGCAACATGGAATATAACTGTTTTATGTAATAAAGAAACAAAAACGATGTTGATGCGTCGTCTATACGTCTGTTCTCCATTAGCTCATAAATAAGAACTAATCAAAATACGATAATTTGACTTATTATATAATTAACCATTATGTAACTGGCTCTGTAACCTAAGTCTAACCAAACAAGCACTAATCAGGTCAGTATGACCTTAATCCACCTAACTTACGATCAGGCGTTCTTTTTTGAAGAAAAAAAAAAGAACGCCTGGTCGCAGGCTATAATTCACCCATTTACGTTCCTGTGTTAAAACAACGTGGACATTGACTTTGAAAGGAAATTCAGCAGAGAACCATTCAGCTGCAGGACAAGAAATATGAGAATCATATAACGCCCACAACAAGCTCTAAACCCAGATTTCAAGTGTAAAAATGCATTTGACTGTCTTGTGACTGAAGAGTGTTTTAGTACTTGTTTTGGTGAGATTTAAATTATAAGAATATCGCGCGGTTAAATTCTAAACATGACTGGCAATCTGAAAGCAAACAAAACAAATCCTACAGTCTTAAAAGGCCTTTGAACATGCTGTAACAATTTGAAAACTTGCACAAGGTCTAAAGTAGGGGTTAATAATTTAGAGAAGGTACCGGAGTACATACT
The DNA here is from genome assembly GCF_964199315.1 of Orbicella franksi. Taxonomy (NCBI): domain Eukaryota; kingdom Metazoa; phylum Cnidaria; class Anthozoa; order Scleractinia; family Merulinidae; genus Orbicella; species Orbicella franksi. The sequence goes on along the minus strand of NC_138145.1, from coordinate 10,926,751 downwards.
TGTAATTCGAATATATTTCAGTGGGTACAGCGCATTTTCCAAATTGTAATACTGGCAGTGTTTAAATGCACCAATAGTCACTCCGCAAACCTCGGATACTGAGATAGACTGTTCTCATGCAAGAACAAACTTAAAAGTCTTATCAGGTTGCAATGGCATTTCGTTACGCAATAAGCGTCAATATATAGGAACCCGTGGTCATGGTCGAATCAGGTGAGGTGGTCGCTTACCGGGGGTAAAAACAGTAAAAACAATTTAAACTATCCGCCGTAAATAGGAGTGTTCGAAGTCGCCTACTAGGTGTAGCCAACTACGGCGGAGTTTAATCAACTATAGTCAGTGATTTCGACAAGCAAACCTTTGGTATTTTGGAAAAGTGGTCGCTTACGAGACTAGTCAGGGAGGTTCGACTTTATCATCCTTTACAGTTCACGGGGGAGGCAAGTTATCTAAGGCGTTTTTGCGTCTGAAATTTAGAGGACTTATCCTGAGTAGGGCAATATTTTGGGAAATATTTTACGACAGAAAGCACGCGGAGACATGCGAGACAGGCACAATGCCGCTTAGATGACCCTGATAAGCTCCGATTATAATATTGACCTTACCTCACCTCAGTTCGCGTCTAAAAAAATAACTTTGCAGAAACCTTATGCTTTGAAAAAAAAAAAAAGCGGATTGCGCCCTAATATATCCCAGTTAGCTTACACGGAGAATGAAAACTATTTACAAAGATGTACGTTTCTCTACTGAAGTTTTTTAAATGGCCTTATTCTTCTAAAGCGTTGGAATTGTTCCAAATTCATTCCAATCTCAACCAACAGCACCTGTTAAAAGTAATACGATTGGTATAAAAACATTCATTGATCAACAGAAAATTCTCAACGAAAATACAGTGTCATCCAGACAAATAGTCAACATTGAAAAAGAGAACGGAAAGAGTCGAGCCAACATTAACCACTTTACGTTTTCTTTTTCTATTTTTTTTTAAATAGAACATCGTATAAACCGATACACCAAAAACAAAAGAAATGTTAAATCATGACCCCATCAGGTCACCTTCTAGTCCATGTCACATTTACGAATAGCCACAATAGATGTGCCAGCCCTTCGCCGGTATGAATCACGATTTTGGAGAGACCATCTAGAGAACCTCAAATTTCTTTCTCCTGAGTTGAGAAGTGAAGCTATCATACTGATAAAATCACCCTAACAGGCCTAAAAGGTTATTAGATCCTGTTTGACTGGGCTCAGTTCATCTCCACAACGCTCGAAGTCTGGGTTACCCTAGAAACAGGACTTCATACACTTAAGACTGTACTTACTATGAGCTACTCCGGGAAAATAGATTGTCGAGATGATGTTGTCACATTTATCTTAAGTAAAGCACCTTAAAACGGTATAAAAACTTACCTTTCTCTAGCAGGCAGTTGTTGTCTGGGGGCGTCGTTATGTTACTTTAACTGCGGCACTTAGAGTTCACGTGTACAAGTAAATGCGTGGTCAATCAGGAACAAAGTACGTTTTGCTTGGGTAACCTCTTACATAACGACATTTTGCGCAAGGGGTTATTGGAGATGCCTGATGCCAGTGCACCCTCTCCCCCCTCGGAAGAAAAATCCCTTTGAGAATGCAACGCAAGGGCACGTCGTCCAAATGGCAAAATGAATCTCATTGCCTCGTTTTAGTCCGATATAAGGTTTGCATTTTGAGGATAACTCGCAGAGAATCTATAATAGGACGTTAGGAGTATGGTTTCCTTCACGGCCGATCGGGTATAGCACACTCCCCACTAAATATTTCTAGGAACTCCCCCGGGCCATGAAACAATAGGCTATTTCTAAGGTGCTTTTGGCTCGGTTTCAAAACGAGACCAAGTAGAAAACCTTTCGTATGATGCGAGGTCAACTCACTGGTCCATCTTCACGTAAATCAAACTTATTTAGATTTTAATGATTCCGGACCAGGACTGGATAAATTGAACAGAGCGCAAAGGGAACCTACTTGTGAGCCAAAGGAAATCTCTGGATTGTGACTCACCTGTCACAAAGTCTTAGCGGATAACGTTTACATTTCGTATATGGTCATGTTGTGATTACGCACTGGGTTGATTGGAATCGCAGTATATAAACAAATAAGGACAGCTCATTTCTCCCGGGGAGTACGCCGCTGTGCCCTGTGTAAGCGTGTTACCACCGAAAGGGTTTGGACGATTTCCAGCAAGAGCTTTCCTTTTCGGCAATAAGGTAACACAATTTATACTTTTTACCCACCGTAGGAAGGCCAGGTCTGCACAGAGAAAAAAAAAACCCTCACCTCCGCCTCCTGAAGTGGCTAGGAGTATTACCCAGAGCCCCTCTGGATGGATACTAATCCATTTTAGGCTTCCCCCGGTATTTTGCTTTTTCAGAGGTGACCCATGTGAAATCTGTATCTTATTTTAGACCAGCGCAAGTCTTTGATTTCACTTTATCAAATCCACTTCAATCACTCTCAGATTGTTGTGATAATTCGCTGGTATCTAGTTATACTCCAAGGGAGTAGAAAAGTACTGTGTACATATTCCCAAGAACTTTTCAACCTTCATTTCTACTTTTCTTTTCATTATTACTCAACGAAAATAGACCAGTACTTTGAGATTTACTTCAATCACAAAGTAATGTGACCAAACACATTTTAACAAGTGACTTTCTTTACAACGGCAGTTGGGAATGAATTTTTTTTTTGCGCTATTCGTCTTTGTATCAGGTTGGTTGTTTTTTAAAAGATGGTCTTTGCCCGCGGAATATCGGTTTCTGTTTATGATGAAAAGCCTTCTACAAAAGCGTGGTGCTGGCTCGTAAACGCAGACGGATTTAACCCTGTTTTTTGACCCACAAACAAAGAGAATTATCTGCAAAGAGGAGATGAAGTCGATGAAATAACATCAGATGACACTGTATATACCGAGTAACGAATGCGCACATAAGCAAGCTCAAATTAAAAAATCTAAAAATAACGTGCTTTTTTCCCCATAAAATGCCAGCTCTCTTCGAATTGCATATAATCAGTCAGGGATAAAAGCACACAACCAGTAAATACAAAAAAAAAAAATGTATATTAGCATTTCGATGTCAAAGACGAAGGACATGCAAGCCACCTTTACTATGCATGCAGTGATTATCGTTAAAAGTTGTTAATCATAATACAATTCCAGTGCTACTGTGGAGTAGCGACATTTTTTCAATTTAGTTTTATGTTGGGATGCCATCATTATTTCCTTGTGTGTGTTTACATGTCAAGGGAATAAAATGTATACAACATACTAACGTATGATCCAAAACTTGAGTTACAATCTAAGTTCAAAGCGCCGAGCTTCCGTCTCGTTCTTCCATGGGATATTTCTCATATGCCCCAGCACCTGTTTTCTCCAAATCGTACTTTCTAAAGCAGTGCAAGAAATCTAGCGATAATGGTAGAATTTCCCTCTCAAACAAAAACTTCAGTGAGTACGATACCACAATGATAGTGACAAAGGAAACTATCATAGACAGGGTACGAAAAGGAAACAGCTGACCATTCTCGTCATCGTAATACGGGTATTTGATGACCGGTGGAATACCGATTTTATCCTCTCCTCCCAATACGCGCAGCACAAGCCCTAGGACGTAGCCCATGAAAGATCCGTAAGTGTTGGTGCCGTTAAGATAGATGACACAACACAGCTGTGGGAACAGTATGACGTACACCAGGTCACTGCATAACGCCCACAAGCTGTAGATAGAGTCCACGGCCAGAGCCATAGCTGTAGCTGCCGCGCCAACTCCAAATATGGCTATACGCATCACCCAGACGACTTCCTTCTCCGAGGCCTGGAAATAAAGTTACGCTTCGTGAGTTCAACATTTGAATGACAAGTCTCTCGAGAATATTACACTGAAACTGAGAGGCGACGTTTTTTCTTTATGGCATCTTAGATTCTTTGATAAATGTACTTCTTATTTGGTCATTTTGGTGATCTTTTACCGCAGTTACGTAAAGGAAACTCTGAAACCCTTACATTTACTACCATTCATGAACTAAATGTGCACTAAAAAATACATGCACAGAACCCCACCTTTACAACTAAAAATACCCCATGAGCCTAAACCCTAGCACAAGGAAAACAAGAAGGAAAGCAATCACTGCTCGAAAGAAATTTTAAGCTCACAACGACAACAGCTACAAGCTGACCCTCCCCTGTGCGAGGGATAGTCGAGCGAGACAAATATGGCAGCGTTGTCATCTTTCGCGCGCGGTTCGACCGGTACTTTCTCGACGATGATAGATCAGAAAAAGGAGTATGGGGAAAAATTTGTCGCATCGGAAACCTTCCACCGTTTTCCCCGCTTGAAGTTGTTAAAACTGAGCTTGAGACAAAGCAATATTTGAGACGTAAAAGAAACACATTAGAATAAATCTAGCGACGAGTCTTTATGTATTACATACCCCTTGTCGAAAGATAAGTTTGTAAATGTTTCGAGAGAACATGGAGCTAGCGGAGAGGATGCTTGAGTCCGCAGAAGACATGACAGCGGCAGACACCGCGCCCAGTCCCACAAACGACACCGCGGTTGGTGTGAGGTACTGAAGCACCATGGGAAGCACCAGCGACTTGTCAAACTCCGCAGTCTGGTTAGTGGCGTTACCGGTTGGCTTAAAGAAATCAGTCTTGGTCCAATCTAGAGTGAAGCAACAAAAGCTTCATGCTCATAAATTACTCCGATAAAGGCAAAATTACCGTGAGAAAACAATACAGAGTGCCGGGTCTTTTGTAGGCTATTCTGTTCTGTCATGTTACATTTGAAAACACTTACATGTAACGGTCATTTTGTGTTTGTATCCCCTTTTTCAGCCCTCTTTTTTAGAGAGTTTGTTTTGCAAACCGAAATATTGGACAAATGCATTTAATTATTTCTTTTTTTATTTATGTCCTTTCTCAACCTCTTTTACTTATCTTGAGGATTAGGCTACTGTTTTGTTTAATTGTCATAAGCTTAAATTACTTACAATAAGGCTTCAATTAGTTTTTCGTGGTCGAGAGGTGGTGGATGGTGAAGGGTGGTGGTTGTTCATATTTACCTGCGGAGGCACCAATGGCCCCAATGAGGACGGCTGGGATAGCCATCACCACACACCCAAGCGAGGCTGCTAAAGAAAGGCCCTTCGCTTTAGCTGCCGTTTTACATGATAACACACGCTGAAAGTAAACTTGCCATGGAATACCACCAAATATCTGCACAGGTAACAAAAAACACACATGTTATCAATCAAAAACTCTAGGGCTGGCGATTGATAGCACAGTTTCTCCGCAAAGCCTGGGAACTGTAAGAGATTCGAAAAAAAGCTAAACAAAATTGATTAATTTGAATGAAAACGCAAGAAAAACATGAAATCGCGACAAACGCGGGAAAACATATCACTGGTGGTAAGCGCGGGATCGAAAACATGTACCCGGTACCAAGCGCGGGAAGGTCAAAACAACTGCACCTTCTTTGCCCTGATGGGTTAACAAAGCACTTTGCAAAAGTAAAAAAAAAACAAGCTGCGGCTTTCGAAATCATTAGAAAACTGTTTTAGAGTACAAAGAAAGACATTTTACCAACAGCAGACCATAGTCGATCCACACTCCAGTGTACGTAGAAGACCACTCGCCCACCCACTGTGTGGACTGGGTCGAGATGCTGCTGACCGCTGAATTCGTCATGGCGAATGGAATACTGAGCCACTAACAGAGGCAGAGAAAGGAGAGTTAGTGAGTAAAGAAGAACAATAGAACTCGTCCACACAATGCAGGATGCGACAAAAATTGATCGCTTACTACCTGGACAAGGAAGAAATGGTGAAATAAGACTAACTTGCCCACAAGTCCAGCTGCAAAAGTCGCCTTGTAACGAGAAAAATGCCAACGATGCCCAAAACCCGAGTGCTAATACAACCAAAGCCTAAATAATGTCTTTCGGTTCTTCACCCAAACAACACTTAAAGGGGCTAGGTCACACTATTTCAGGTAATTTTGTTTAATTTTGTTAATTATGAGCTCTAAACGTCAAATTGGTAGGGCAAAAGTCTTTCATTTGCAAAATCACGGCCACATAGCAACTGAGAATGATTTTCCAGCTGTGTAAATGACATTTTTAGATAAACTAATATAAATTTGAAAAAAGGTGGGCCTACGTTTTTCAACTTTACCCAAATGCAATCCATTCTAATCCTCTCCAGTTTTGTCCATTCATGTCCCTTCTTGGCTTTCCTGTGTTTTGTTTGAGATCTGCTATAGTTTTGAGCCGTTTTTGTGATATTTCAGTTAATTCTATGACCGTTTGATCAGTGCTGAAATTGCCTAAAATTGCGTGACCTAGCCCCTTTAAGGCATCACAATATAAATTTAAAACCTAGTCAACGCACAAACTATAAAACTATCCACCGCTATCCGGGAAACAGCCCGGAAGAGGGAAGAACTCCCATATGAAAATGTCAGAGATGCTCGTCGTTTTCATATGTTTAGGGGTATAAATCAAGAAATCTGTTCTCACTTAGGGTTCTCATGACGAAACACCACTATTCTTAGCTTTTAAAGTATCTTTTAGGGTGCACTTGAAGAAATAACGATTAAAATCCGCTCTTATTTCTTTTCTTTTCTTTTTTTGTGGCTCGATTTCTCGAGATTTCCGCCGGTCTCTCGAGTCTGGTCCACTAGCACGGGCTCCTTTTCTGAACAGCGGCTGGTAATTGAGTCTACTCCGGTTTTGAGTGGTATCCTTTATGGATCAAATAAAGCTTGAGCCACACCAGATTGGTCTCCTTTAGCGGATGTAATTCAAATGTTCCGACGAATAACCCCGACTTTTTCGAATAGAAGGCCGCCCCCCCTCCCCTTCCCCTCTCGGGTAAACAATCACCGACGTAGATTGCACCGCTGGCCATACTCACCAATCCAACGAAGATGCATGTGAGCTGGATAACATCGGTATAAGCCACAGAGTAGAGCCCTCCAATCAGCGTGTAAAAAACAGCGATACACGCCGAAACAATGATGGAGGCAAAGCGATCCAAGTTGATGACGACGCTGACTGTGGCTCCGAGGGCAGCTAAGATGGCTGCCGACCAAAATATCTCTCCCAGTAAGGCCGGAATGTATAGCAGTCCACCCATGCGCAGACCGTACTTCTCTTGAAAAGGGTCCAGCATCGTGAAGTACTCTTTTTTACGCATAATCTTGGCAAAAACCAACCCGCCTGAGAATCAAATGATGAGAAACACAGGAAAGGCGTTTCACTTTTTAATTCCAAGGTCGGTATTGGATTGATATAAATGGATGTTGTTGTGTATAGAATGGTTTTCACTTGATTGTCGAAAGAAATTCGCATTTGATTTGGTTTTCAGTTTTAAGGTTAGTGATTGGTTTAGAAAAACTCGCGCCCCTTTCTTAACTAATCAGAAGTTGAGCAAAACAATCGTAACTCGCTCTCCTTCGTTTTCCCGCGCCTTACACCGGCTACATGTATTTGCTTTGATTTTTGATTGGTTCACTAAATTGAGATTAGCTAGAGTAATTCAACTACTTTGGTTTTGGTTTTAAGGCATTCAATTAAATTCCGCCCTTTCGTTTTCTTTTTGTGATTTTCGCACATAAGGGACCGTTCATTTTTTATGAGGGAGGGGGGGCTGGTGGGATTTGGGAAGCACCATTTAAAAATCGCACGACCCCCCCTCAGCTTACCAATTTTTTCACATGGCCCCCCCTTTATAGCTTTCATTTTTTGGGATGACCCCCCCCCCCAAAAAAAAAAAATTGAACAAACAATATTTAGATTTCAACTTTTTTAATATTTCTCTATTATCCCCCTACTTCACGCTATTGTGCTCACTATGAAGACAATATTTACAATCCCTATACGACAGAGAGCTGTTGTTAAAAAACAAATCAAAAGAAAGAGAAGTCAATTTCGGATCTCCTAGTTATGGCTCGCCCTGAGCGTGTGGCATTTGGCCTCTCATTGGCATCTTCCTCATCTGAATTGATGAATGCAAGAATGACGTCATTTGAGTCATCTTCTCCCCCAGAGTCAATGGCATCACTGTCATACTCATCATTGTCACTTTCATCCGTTTCACTGCTGTCAGCACTTGCCCTGTTGTCATTTTGTGTCAATGTCCTGGCATTTCTCAGTATTGGCTGGCCAGCTCTGAGAGGCCTCTTCTGCTGCAAGCATGAATGTCTTACAATTGCCTTTACTTTCTCACTCTTGCTGCTTTTTAAATGCGCAAAATTCCAAAATGCGCAATAATGGCGAAAGCGACGAGTCGTTTAAGAAAAGGTATACAGCTGAACGATCCAGGCAGTTTGACATCTTACAAGCAAAAGAAGCAATCTTTCTAAGTGCGGATGGCTGTTCAGAAAGGGCGGGTGAGTTTTCCGTGCCAGGGTACCAGTTGAAGCCCAGTGATGGAAGAAAACTGAACTTTTCCATCAAAGAGCTCAGAGCAATTGTGGAAAAGTTGAATGTCATATTGAAAGATGTAAAGGAACACGATTCCACACTCTTTCAGTCCAATGGGCTTGCTTTAAAGCAGGGCGAAGAATTTGCCCACAGTTTTAATGTAAAACAGATCAAATGTATGAAAGCTAAGTTGACGAAGGTCACGCAGGACATGGAACCACTAGAAAATAAGAAGAGCAATTATAACAGCATATTCAAGGGCACACTCAAACAGCACATCAACAAAAGGAGAAGGAAAAAAGAAAACCGCAGAAAGTCAAATGAAAGAAAGAGGAAGCGGACTGAAAACAACGTCCAACGAGTTTATGGAATCTGTGTTGGAAACCCGCTAGGAAATGATCTTCCACAATGCCTTGTGTACCCTCCTAGAACGGCCGTCCCGGAAGAGTGTATTAAAGTTGAGGATGTTGCCACGTCGTTATTTAGAAGAGATGGGCCATACATTGCACAGCTCTTGGAAGGGAATTATTTCACCACAAACCTTGAGCAGGAAGTCAGAGATTATGTTTACACCTTCATGTACCCTGAAGAGTACACTCTGACGGAAAGCATTGCTGCTTCTTGCAGCATTGGTGAAACAGACTTCCATAGCAGCACAAGCGGTGACGAAGAACTCGATGACAGCGAAGATGAAGATGAGTGCCAGTGAAAGTTGCATTCGAAAATAACAGTGTTAAATACTTCTTTTCAGTAGCTACAAATGCTTTTTGTCGCCAAACGTTTTTTTAAAGCAGAAGGAAAGTTTGTAATAAATTTGTATCCTGCCCTCTATGTTTATTCTATAGCAATTTTTTTGATATTCAAACATTATGCCATTTTAAAGTTTTACTAAAATATTTCACGTGACCCCCCCTTTTTCCCTTATTTTTTTGGGATGGCCCCCCCTCGAAAGCCATTTTTTTTCGCATGGCCCCCCCCCCAAATCCCACCAGCCCCCCCTACCTTATAAAAAATGAACGGTCCCTAAAATGCATCAATTTTCTAGAACACTCACCTATAACCAGGCTGAGCGCATATCCCCAAGGTGCCTGGGCCCAGACGAGACCTTGACCCGAGTCATACACCACTTCTGCTGTACCATTGATGTATCCTCCTCCAACCCAGGTTGCTATAGGAACAGACAGGTTTATTATACCAGGAGATTACGAAAGTATTCGATTTAACGATAGTCTGCCATACGGAACACCCATCAAAAGTCTTCACGGTTGTTATTGTGGGATGTCACGCAATGTCACTGTTGCGTAACGCGTGAAGCGGGAAAATAGAGAAAAAAGGGCGCGATTCGGGATCAACAAGGTTCAAGTAACGCTAGACTCTGTATTTGAAACAACTGACTTAATAATCAGTACTAACATAAACCTCAAGCATTTTGTTGTGAAACGTAACTTCTAGGGCAGAAAAATGTGATTTTGAACCCGTTGAAAAATCACACTCGTCAACTGAAAACGCCTTTGACAAGAAGAAAAAATGGAAATAAGAGCGAGAAAAAAAAACCGACAAAGAAATTAGACTAGAAATGAAGCCCGATAAACAAACGGTAACAAAAACGATAAAATTGTATGAAAAAAGATTGTTGGAAAGAGAACGAACACAACAACATCGAATTATGTCCGAACGCCTCATAATATATTCTTAAAACTGAACATTCGCAAAGTCAACAACTTCACCGCACTTTTGTACACAAAAGAACGCAAGAAAATTCCGACAATCCGGCTTTGTTAAAAAGCCTTTATTACCTGTCATTGTGAAAGTGCCAACAAATATTCCAATACTTCTGCCCGCTAACATTGCTTCTTCTTCGCCTTCCTTTCTTCGCCTTGCGGCCCACAGGCCAACAACGAGGATTAACAAATAAAACACAATGATCGCCACCACACCAACAATGTTGATGTCCGCCATATCTGATGAATGCTGTCAGTGTACAACAAATTTAGAAGAATCTGAAAAACGAAAAAACATAACCTCAAACTTACGAACGTTTCGCCAACATTCCTCACTACTTCTAGGAACTTTGCTGCTAATGATAATAGAACTCACTTTTTGCGCCTCAAATGCAAAACCACCACCTCTGTTGAGTCTGTTTTAATAACAACGATCAGCTCTCTAATTCAATTCCAAGGTAGATTTGTGCGGTAGCTTTACGATAGAACTTATGCGGGGTAACTCTTCCTAAGCGACCCAGCAATCTGCACAGTCTAGCTAGAGTGTTTGTCGTGCGGTTTGCTGTCATTTAAAGACAAACTATACTTCAATCCGCGCCACTTCATTCAATCATTCCCCCGGCTTCTGGAGTTTTAAAACAAGAGTGTTTAATTACATTTTGAACCAATCATTGGCAAGGAATAAATGGCTTTTGTGCCATGTTTAGTTTGAAACAAAACCAAACCAAATTAATCGACACCCTTTTAAGGCAAAGAAAGACTGATGTTAGGCTGATCAATCGGCTTGTTGGAATAACACATCAAAACAATAGTTTTTTTTTTCTATTTGTAATCGCTTACTTTGGCTTTTAAGAGCTCTTTTTAACTCCGCAAAGAAGTCTAAATGACTTCTGCCGTGAAGTAAATTTTTGCACTACAAAACGGCTCTCCTAATATTTATTTTATCAGATCGATTTTCACGATAACGGCTAATAAATTACAATAAAGTCGCAAGCAATCGCGTAATGCCCAATTTAGTAATTAACATAATGCATGAAACCAGTGAACTAAACTCAATGAATTGAAGCGCTCTCGCAATCTATTTTTTCAAAACAACAGCAGCAAAAAACAAAGCTATCATTGAACAACTGAACGGTAATATGTGGTCGTTAATAGTTTCACTTGCGGAGATTTCAAAATGTAATCATGTAGCATCCGCTTTCTTTTTAGCCTGCGTGGCAGGTGCGTAGCAGGCGATTTCAGTCTCTCTCGTCGAGGACGCCAAGTCCACGGTTGTTGTGTTGCCTCAAATTCGAAACATTAATTTTCCTGAAAGGTGCCATACTAGTGCCCATACTGGTGCCCAAATATTTGAGTGACTATTTCACAAGAAATTATAACGTGCATAAATACAATACTCGCAGAAGAACAGATTTGCACCTGCCTAAACCCAAACTTACCCCTGGAAAACGAACCTTTAGATATTCGGGCCCAGCGTTTTTTAACCTCTTACCCCGTAGCATTCAAAACGCCGAGTCACTTTCTTCTTTCAAAGTTTTAGTTGACGACTACGGTTTTTAAATTATATAGTAACTAGATTTTTATAAGTTATTGCATGCTTGTTTATACTCTATACTTTTAATGACTATTATTTGTATTTTTAAATTTATATCTTGTTTTTTTTAAATTTTATCTTGTATTTTTAAATTATCACGATGTTTTGTATTTTAATTATTATAATTTTTTGTCCAGGGCCCCTCTGGATAACAGCCTCGTCGCTGAATGGGCCACCCTGGCTAAATAAAGTTTACCTTTACCTTTACCTTTACCATACATTCCTTTTAATGGTAGTTCTGAGAACTTGGTGTTTTATCAACTTGAGATTATGTCAACCATGTTGATATATTTCTTCAATCTCGTCACATGGGGTTACGGCAATGTATTGTATTTGCAGAAACATTGTATACACCATATTAGTTTCCCTAATTATAAGAAAGTGAAACCAAACAGAGCCTGCAATGTGATATCTTTAGAGATAACGTTAAGGGCATAGTTTTCCGGTTTGACTGTAGAAAACGCGTAATGAACGGAACACTAAAGAGTCAGTTTGACCATGAGGATCTTGGTTTGACCTTTTAAAGACTTCTCAAATATCGCCTTCAGCTACAATTCAAAACTCTCGACTTTTTTTACATTAATCACGCGACATCCATGATTCTAAACGAGTGAAAATTAGAGAAAAACGAAAACAAATTTAATATATATCTTTGACAGCAACGATTAAAAGTATTTTCAATCGACGCTTCGATGCATCAAGCATCATTCTCAGTCTTGAGAATGATGCTTGATCATCGAAACGTCGATTGAATCTTTCCTGTTAAATGTTTTAGCAAGAACTTATTATTCCAACTCTAATTGTTTATACCCAATTCTTGTTCATTTTTTTTGAAAATACGACATCTAAAATAATATCATTTTTATTAATTTTAATTTTTTTATTATTTTATTAGTAATCTACTTTATTTCATGCTTTGTTTTTTAAATATTCAACAAAACATGAAAAAAAATACACATAAAATAAACTGAAGGAGAAGATTGCTTTGCTGCCTTAAGTTCTAATCAACGTCCGAAGTCGATATCGGAAAATAAAAATCTACTGTTTTGTTCCTTTGTCGCCTTCTTGTTTAAAAGATAATAAGCACACAAAGGCTATTACACAGAACAAACAACTGGAACTTATTGTTATTTGTTTCAATTCGTTTTAATATTCTCCAACATGCAAATTTAGGTTCATTTACTTAGGTTTGAAACTGAAAGGACAATATAGAATTTCAAAATTCGCATTTGTAATGAAGGGTTGATGCAGGAGTTTCGTAAAATATGTTTGCCGAATTGGAAGACAAAGACCCGAACGCATATTAAACGAGACAATAATTAACTCAGTGTGGTGCTTGTGAAATACAGCGGCAGTTCACAGTTAACCCGAGTTAACAATTTAAAAGTATCTCAACTAAGCGAAAGGTGCCCTTCAAATAATGAGGAATAATGATATGCTCGACCTTCCTGTCATCTGCTTAGTAGAATGACCAATTAAAAAGGTTTTAAACTCGGATTAAAGCTTTATCTATTTGTGTAGGCGGCTTCGAAACTGAGCGATGTCAACCGTATCAACTGGGAGCGTGAATTTCGGCCATCAAATAGTGTCACGCACTATTGAGCATTTGTACATTTTTTGATTGAAAATACGTATCTGCTCCGAACTCAAACATATGGTGGGAAATACCTTTACAGATACCATGCCGAAGCATTTAGTAAACCCGATTTTCTTTTTTTCTTTTTGCAAGTTTTTGGTACTGTGAAGTGTGACTAACGAGACATTGAGCCGTGCGTCATAGCTGTACGTAGAGTGAAAAATTACAAGTATTTTTAAAGCGTTTGAACTTTTGAAACCCATTTGTCTCTAGAAGGAGACAAAGGAAAGGAAACACATAGCAAGCGAGATTAATGCCTGATACTACACGAAAAGTGCACTGTAAGTGATGTAAGTTAAAGCTGTGAGACAGAGAAGCACAGCGCATGATGTTTACAAACACACGCTTCACAAGGGACAAAGCCAAATTCTAATCAAGTGATAATTTAGTTACGCGCGATTTCTCTGGATTAAAAGGATATTTACTTGCCTTTTAGTAGACAGTAAATTGCCTCCTTGATCTTGCTTCTGTAAAGAACGCTTCTGTTCTCGTATGTTTGTCGACGATTTAATTTGTAGAGACTCTCCTCCCCTTATTATCTGGGGGCCTAGGACCTAGGAAATTCGACGTCAGAAATGTAAATAACGAATTACATGGAACTAAAATCGCTTCGGTAAATAATCCATGGAAGTGGGCATAAAAAACTATTTAATATTACTTACCGCATCAACTCTCGTTCAATAGTTGCGCTTTTCAGGGAGTTTTATAACTTAGTGGATAGGTGGATTTCCTGTGTCTTTGACGACCTGTGTCCAACCTACGCATCAGGCGAGAAGAGTCTGGTAATGATTACGGTATAAGGAACTGTCATGGCGACTGTAAATACAAGAGAAGTTACACTATCTTGCAAAGACCAGAGCTCTCGTGATTACGTGAAAGGATATTCAGTGCCTTCAAGAAGCTCAACGCGCATCACTATGCAACCGTGTCAAGTAATTTTATAATTCTATGTTGTCCATAGTGGATAAATGGTCAGAAAATTGAGAAGCAAAAAGAAAACTTCTTCGGAAGTTCAAGAATATATCCGACAGCGCTATGAAGACACAGCCCTTGCTATATACCGTGAACAGCATGCCAACAGGCAAAGTGAGATATCTGGGAAAGAAAGTGCACCAAAAGTGCGGCACGCTTTCGAGGAAATTGCCGAAGTTGGAGAACCCAGTGGAGGACATGATCTCCAAAGTCATCCTGTACCAAGTCTACCAAGGGGTCTACCCAAGAACAACGCGTACGTACAATCTCAAATATGTGTCATCATCTAGATAAGGACGACATTGTGGCGAATTGGGAAACTTAGGTAGGGCATTGAAACAGTCAGGGAAAAAGGATCGCCGGGAGCTGAATAGGAACAAAACTTGTGGATTTTTGATCTTGAGAGAGTTTAAGTCAGCTGTCATTTAGAACGTCACCAACGCTCACGACATTTCAGACGAGAATAAGAAAAATTGACCTTTCAGACCTCATTTACCACAATAGCAGTTGCTACAAACTATGTAAATCGTGAACAGTATCATTTTATAGTATTAATTATTATGCTGTAAATAAGTATTTATCAACTTTAATATTTAAATTAAATTACTTCAATATATAAATAATAATTAAATTATTTATTTTTGTAAATTAGTCATCAGCTATTGAATTTAGTTAGGTGTCCTCAATTAGCTAATCTATAGTTAAATATACTGACACATTAATAAAGTTTTCATTCATTCATTCATTCATGCATGCATGCATGCATCATTCATTCATTCATTCAAATTTGTGCATGGGACGAAAGTATTCCCATGATAAACACTACAAATTTGTCAACTCCAGACAAAATTGTTGATCATAGTCTGGTATCATTAAAATTTGAAGATGTTAATTAGCATTATAGTTTCACTAGAGTAAACATGAGTGCTTTGATTTTTTCCAAAATAAAAACCAGTTGAAGAAAAAAAAAAAAAAAAAATCACCTGATAGAAGTTAAAAATGTTTTGTTACAAGACATTTACATTTGTCAAGATGTCCACTTGCAATTCACCAAACAGTATAGAGGCTAATGGAATGATCACTCAGACAAATATTACCTACTCAAAAAAAAAAACCTGCTTAGCAGTTGTTTCTTGACTGTTGGTGAATATTTGAATAATTTACCAGTTTGCATAAGCTTAATGGGTAAGTTAAGGGTAAATATGCGTCAACCCTCCAAGTTAACTTTTTTCCTTAGTGGCCATTTGGCCACTGAAAGTTTATTTTTGGTTGCCAGTTGCCTGTGAAAAATGTTAGTTGCCAAAGTATAAAAATTAATTATTAATTAATCAGTATCAATAAACAAATTAATATATTAAATAATAAAAAATAAATAGTTATTATGCCATCCCTGAGCAAGCTCAATGAAAAGTGATTCAAATGTGCTCCACTTACTAAGCATGTTGGGAAAAGCAACTCGTACTCGAACAGAGAAGCTGTACAAGAAGAAAAGCCGCTAAGAACAAGCAATAACAGCAACAATATCTCCTATCAATTGACTGACCCTTCACACAAACACACTGAGCTGGTTGTGAAATATTCACCCCGAAAAGTGCGATTATGTGCGATTTACTGCCATTTTTTCGTGAAAAAACCCCCAGAAATATTGTTAACTGAAATTCGCATATTTAAAATGTTTTCCAAAATTACTTTAAAGATAGACTATTAAAAACGTTATGGGGGGGGGGGGGGGGGAATTCTCAAGCTGCACATAGACATGATTTATGCGTCACAACATTGTAGAGACCAGTTTGACCTAAGATTCTACATTTGTGGTGCAAAGATGAAATTTTCTTGCTCTTTTATTGTCTTCCATACCAACAAAATGATTTTAAATTCATAACACAACAAAACAGATTACATAAGATAAGTTCTGTGTTCTTAAAAGTACTAAAAATACACTTTTCAAACTTCAATGAATTTGCCTTCCCAAACAATGACAGGAAGAATCAAAACATTCCCTTAATCCACCAAAACACAGCTACTGTTGTATATTTACAAATTGTGAAACGGGAAAATTTTAATATGTAATAATAGCTGGGATATATATTGCTATAATAATAATAATAATATATTCTATTACGAACTCTTACTTTTGAAACTTGTTAACTAGAACTTTGAAGTTACTACACCTAAATCTCTCAGAACTTCTACAGTCAAAATGATGGCATTAAGAACAGGAAATCAAACTTACATGCTTATGGCATTATATTTGCCAGCCAAACACGAGATTATGTCCCCAACTTGTAATGAAAGCACTATTTATTAATGTCGCCTGCATGCTCTGTTATATAATGCTTTTGTTAGCATTATATAATAATTTAATATAATGTTTATAATTCATGTCAGTCATACTTTCAAAATGTTCTAGAAAGCGTTAGATCACAGAGAACATACAGCAAACCAAGTTTATTTTAAACTTTGAAAATAAAGACAGCTATTGGCAGCTGACTTCATGTATTGTATTACATATGTCTTTACAAAATCATGACATTTTGTTATAATGTTCTAAAACAGGTCCTGCATTTAATTGGACCTTTAATGTTGATTAAGAGGCGAACAAATGAATACTGTTAAGAAAAAGACTGTACAATCATCGAACTGTTGAAAATCTTCTAAGACTTAGCCCATTCCATGGATGCTGGTTCTAGACAGACCCAATGAATGAGAGTCTTTAACTAGATTTTAATAACTTACAAAATATAAGGACATTTAGAAAATGTCGCAGGACAAGAGTCAGATTCAAGATCTGGGTAGAAAGACATTGAAATTATACTGTGCGAGCTGATCATCTACAATGTGGCATTCCTTTACTCACTAAGCAGGTATCTCTGTCAAAACTAGATCTGTTCTGACAAAATAGATAAGTAAAGTTCAGTAAACATCGCCGTCAAATGACTCTTAGATTTGTGGGTATTTAAACATCTCAGTTTTCAGTGTGCATCAATCAGTCTGTCAGCACTGTGGTGATATTTTCCTTCAAAATCTTATGCACCATCAACTGATGTATCCCTTTGCCACAGAGATGCTAGGCTGGCGTACTCATCTACAAAAATATATGAATATTCATTAACTTAAAATTTCTCCCTTTTCTTAACAGTCAATCTTGTCTTGCAGTAAATAAGGTAACTGATGGGACTGGATAAGCATAATGCACAATTAACTCTGATTTCTGTGGTACAATGACTGCATGTGTTATGGTCACAAGGATTGTCTGTCACTTCACTCACCCCTCCCAACCTCTTGCCTACCTGGAGCCCTCAGTATTCCAATCTTGAGTGCATCTATCTATTTCAGTGCTCTAATTTGACAGTTTTGCAAAATCGATCATTTGATACCACATGTACAATCATTTTTGTTTGTATTTTGTAAGATGTATTGCCACTTGTCGATCATTTGAACTCACCCCTGCCCTGAGTTCTAAATGCTTTATCTCCTGCTGTAGACTTTCAATCTTTATTTCGACCTCCTGTAGTTCATTGACACTGCCACCAGTGGAATCCGAGGGGCGACCACACATCAATCCCTGAAGAATGCGCTTCCTGAGTAGAAGAGAAATACATTGTCAGGTAATATCCCTTGAAAAACAGGCACTAAGGTTCATCCCTTAAAGGGAATCTTGAGCAACACATTGTTCATCACCATGGTTACAAACCTTCTGAACTGCATCGCCCGTAGAGCAAGCTGAAGTTCCTCAATACCCAGTTCAGTTTCAGAAAACTGATCTTCAGAACTGCTTCCTGCTTCAGATCCAGGCTGTTCCTCTGTCTATTAAGGATACAATTACACATTTTAAAGAATCCAATACTATAAAAATGCAAGGAAGTATTTTTCACTGTTAAGATTTTGCAATGAGAAATTGACTTGATAAAAAAAAAAACAAACATCGTACCTTTGAAAGCCAGTAATTTTCTCCTTCCTGCTTGAAGCGCTCTAACTCAGTTAACAAATTAGACATCAACTCATCTGACTGACAATCAAAGATTCTCAAAACCTCAGGAAGCCTGAAACAAAAAGAAAATGATGTTACTAACTGCGATGCATGCATATTGTATAATGAAAGAAAACAAAGTTTGATTTAAACACACAGGTTCTAGCACTGGCCAGGTTAACCATGATATGCTCATAGGGAATACACTGCACCTTCCAAGCACCTCTCTCCATCCAGAAATATACACTGCTACCATGGAGTAATTCCCAGTTAGGTTGCCCAGATGATATCACTTCTCAATATATTAGGGATCACCTGCCAATGACCGGCATTCCATCCCAGGGGGAATAGATATATCAGCTAACAACAACATCAACTAGTTGATGATAACCTTTACTGACAGGAAGCATTGCAACTGTAAGCTGTGTGTGTATACCGACCCGTCCAATTCATAAAGTGTGACAAAACTCCTGGGTTCATCTCCATCCATAACTCCAGGTACCTTACATCTGAAACAAACAACATTTAACTGATAAATAAAGCATACCAAGTATTCCACAGTAGTATGAGTTAGCACAGTCTGCAGCATTACACATTGATATTGCAATACAAAATCCCACCATGACAGACACCAAAAATTCAAATTTAGCATGTCAAAATTTTATCACTACAGCTGAACCTCCAGTTGCAACCACCTCTCGTAAGCAAACACCTCTCCTCAGTGACCAGTGTTCCAAAATACCGAAAGTTTCCCAGTCAAATCACTATATTTGGAACCTCTTGTAAGTGACCATGACCACTTTTAGAGCTAAAAGTTTGAAATTTCCTTTGTTTTTAACCTCCTGTAAGCAACCACTGGACAGATAATGGAGCGAAAAATGGATAAGGTGTTGTACCATTATCGTATTCCCGGCTAGTACAAGAAATGGAAATTTCTCAATGTTGAAGAACCTGATTTTTTTTTCTTGAAATTGACTTTTACATGAATAAAACACTGCATCGCCATTGGCACATGGGTTAAGTCTGGCAGTTACCATATTCTAATGGGGAAATATTTTGACCCATTATGGTCTAAGCGCTCGTGAACGACCACCTCCCATAAGTGACCACCTAGACTTGACATTTTGGGTGGTTGCTTAGAGGCAGTTCGACTTTAATTCTTTACTTCTTATTATTTGCTGCCAAAACAGCTTTTGTTGAAAATTAATATAGATCTACCTGACAAGAACTTCCAGCAATTCCTTATTTTCTGAAAAAGACACAACCACCTTGGCTACACTTTTCTTCTTCTGACGAAGCTAAAATGAAACAAATTTCATAATGTATTGTTTTACATAACACAGTTCAAGCCCAAAACCTAAAATTACAAATTAAACTAAAACAAGAAAATACTCATCTGCAAGTTTTACATACCATTGATCTCAGAAGGTCACTATCCCAGAATAGAGCTGATATTTCAGCACTGATAAGATAGGGTTTGTTATCAAAATTGATGACATGAAAGGAATAATCACTTGTTATCTGCACCCTAAGAGAATAACAAAAACACCATGATTTAACCTCTGTGCATTTGTACATTTTGAGGTCAACATTCTAGTGTACATTGTACAGTACTCAGTAGTGCAGGCTAACTGTGTTCAGTGGACATCCACAATAATCTCACAGCATTTAAGAGAACTTTTAAGTTGTGTTTGTGCCAGTGACCAGACTACAACTCGGAGCTGTCAAACAAGGGTGGTGGGAACATAAAACTACTAAATAAAAGTGGTGGCTGTAAAAGGCACACGTACATCAGCAGTCTTACATCTTTACAAAGACTGCCAACTTATTATAAGTGACTGGCAAATCATAATGTAAAATAAGTACGTTCATTACAAAATAAGTTAGCTGACCTCTTAATGAGGCCTTCAGGCTGGCTTCCAGCAGATGAATCTAACTCCAACTCCTGATTAATTTGTTCCATGAAATCCAGATCTTCCTCACACACAGATGAATCTGCCTGTAATCCTGTATTGGCTAAACATTCAACAGAATAATATCAAACAATGAGCAAATCATATACACTTTTTAAATTAAACACATCCAAGTACCATGTAGCATTTAATACCATAATTTACTATAATTGTGATATATACAAAGTTTATCTAACATACTTTGATGGAGTTGTGAATTCACAAGTTGACTAGCATACTGAGCTGACTGACTCAACCAGCTGGAAGAGGACACAAAAGAAAAGAAATGGCAATTTTATTAATAATTTATTTATTGTTCTTAACTTGTATACACTAAATTTTCCACCATGATCATTTAAGCCTTCTTAATTATAATTTGGACAACCTATATATTAAACTTACTTTGCAACATTGTGTTGGTATGTCGTATCAATTGATAGCGGGAAGTCTAAAATAAAGGAGACGGCTGTTAATGAACCTTGAACCTTACTACACATACACTGTGCATTATAAAAGTCAAGTTCTCATCTTACTTAATATTCATTTTGTGGTCTGTCCATTCTCTAGTAAGTGGACAATAATTTTATTGCTCTCAAATACAACATTGTTCTTAAGTATTGAAGTACATTACAGTGAAAATCATTCACAGTGCTAACCTGGAATCATTGAATGGTTGGTGGATGGTGCACACAGAACAGAAACAGCTTGCTGGTTTAAGTATAGCTGCGGTTCTGGGGTGAAAAAGGAGACTCCTGAGGCTGTTGGCTGCTGTTGCTGCTGACGCTCACCTTCTCTGTCATGGTTCTGTAAGAATGTGACCAAAGGAAATATAAATGTCTTGAGTAATGGAGAATGGGCAAGAAACAAGCATCTTGAAAAAATTTGGGAAGAGAGCAAAATGAACTTCTTGCACCATATTTTAGGGAGTGGAAAGTGACACGGCTACATGAAACAAATAACTTGTACCTGTCCAGCAGGAGATAATGGTGCAGGGGAATTATCAGGACAGAAAATGGCATAATCCTCTGCTACAAGTTCATCATTGATGTGAACATCATCCTGGGCATTTGTGTCACACAAACAAAGGGACAATGTACCTTCCTGTTGAAGAACAAATTATTCTTAATTGACACTAACATGAAACAATGCGAGTAATGATTGATATATGTATTAAATAAAACAAAACGGAAATAGTGAACATCAGAACTGCTATATTGCTCAGGATAACCATCATTGCCTACCTTAACTCCGCAAACAATTGCCACTAGCTGCTTATAATTCTTTGTTAAACGATAAAACCTGTGAGTAGATCCTGGCGACCATTCTTTACACTAGTGAATCAAACAAACACAATGTCAGCAAACATTTACAAATAAAATACTTATAACTGGTCATTTACTCACAAAGTCCCCATTTTCCATTGCGTCGGTACAACATAATTTCCATAATCATCAATCCATGCATAAAATACATTTATTTCAACCTTCACAGTTTTAGTGAAATTTCCACATTGGCAAATGACCTTTGCACTAATTATGTTTAATTCACAGGAACAAAACAATTGCCTAGTTATTTTTAGGGCATTTTCCCTATCACGCCAACTGAGGCTAATAATAGAGACTTAGTGATCTTCATTTTAAGTTGAGAAAAAAAAATCATTTTTTCTTGCCAAGACGTCACTGAAATGCTTTATTGACTCTAAGCCTTTAAATTTAGCGTAATCATACCCCTCCAAAAGGCTGGACATAGGCCAACTTGCTAGGTAGTGCTTGAGCTGGGAGCTTGATAAATTGTGATCTAGACAATGATGATAAGACACTCACAAATAAATAACTCTATCGTCACTGTTAGCAATAGCCCTTTCCACAAACAGTAATTTTGTGTACTTAGCTTTGGGCAGGAGTTTTATGAATGTTTTCAGCAGGAGGGCAAAACTTTTTCAGCTCAGCTACACCTGTACTTTCTAAAAAACTTGCCTCTAAATGGTCAAACTAGGCGGGCAACAACATCCTCACAGCTGGCAAAAGTTGGCAAGTGAGATTCCTCACTTTAGTGATTCAACTGTGAACATTCATAAGCTGTAGAAACCTGAAATATATAGATTAAATTTCACTCACCGAAGAACTCGTAGGCTTGACAAGGGTAATCTAGCTGTATTTCCATAATCCACATAAAAGACCTGTCAACAGAAGCACAAGTAGCAGGGTAGGTAAATGAAAGCATCAGTAAGTGCAGAATAAGGATATTTTGAGACTCTCGTAGATCCATTTAAATTCTCTGCATTGAGATCTCAACCTCAGGGCTAACTTACTGTTTAATGTCAAATATTCAAGTTATAGTAAACTATTCGTCATGTGATTAAGTCATCAGAACTATCATGACAGCTGACTGGCATTCATAATTTCATATTCATGTCCAGTGTTCAGGTTGAATCTATGTCAGTAACCAGGAAGTAAAAATAGACTTAGTACAGATCACGTGGAAGATGTAGATCGAAAGGTCTGGGTTTCAATTCTCGCCACCACTGTTGTGCTATTGGGCAAGACACAACTCCTTGCTCCTCCAATTGATTGTATCACAGCGACTCCCTAACTACTTAGGTACACACCTCTATGCTGTCCACAGACTGTATACCAACCACCAGTCCACGGTACCATTGGCCATCCTCATACAGTGCACAACATGCCTTGAAAATCATATAAACAACAAAATTAGCCTCTATTATACAACTCAATCTAATCTACTGCTGTATTTGTAGCCTGCAATAAGAGACATCTCATTCAGTTCTTTCCTTGATGGAAGACTTCTGCAATCCAACCAAACAAATACCTCCATACTGATGATGTATCTTTATTGAAATTTGCATACCATATAATAAGAGGATATTACGTCACCGCACATAGAAACAAATTTCTCTTCGAGTGTTCAAAATATTTCACTCACTCGCTGCGCTCACTCACTTCAACATGAGAAGAAAGATCTTGTATCTCCAAGTGACCATGCAATGTTCTATTATTATTTTTACATGTGAAAATAACATGTGTCATTGTGGAGAGGTTGAGTGAAGATGTAAGAAGAAGATGGCTATTCCTTGAACACTTCCTCAGACAACAACCTAACAATCACCCTGACATGGGCCCCCAAGGGAAAGAGAAAGAGGTCGGCCAAAACATGGTGACACACAGTGGAAAGGGAGAGGTCCAGCACAGGGTGGCAGTCCTGGAGTGAGGTGCGTGCCGCAGTGCAAGAGACAAGTTGACAGAGAGCGAACGTAGAGGCCTTATGTGCCACTTTGTGAGAGTAGGTGGTGATTCGCTTACACCTACCTGGCCAACAGAAACAAAGCACCCAGGCATCTTGTATCTTGCACTTTCTCGAGTTGAATAGAACTGTCTGTAAATGAAAAACACAAACTGCTCGACAACATTGCTTTAAAGAAGGCCATTTTCTCTGCTAAGATTTCTGGGATCTTATTTTGGGTAACCAACATGAGCTGTTTTTGATTAATTATTACCTTTGAAAAACAACAACCAATTAAACATCAAGTACCTTATGGTAGATAACCAAACAACCAAAAAATCTGGCTAGTGTCAAAGGCTCGTATACTACTCCTGGAGTGCCAAGTGGGCAAACTCTTCTCAAGGCTGAAAAGCTTGGGCCAGTTATTGTTTACACAACTAGACAACACAGCAAAGTAAGGTGAGGTTAAGTCTCCATACAGGCCAAGTGGCCAAACAGGCTAGTGCCCATCTCTGGTTTCTGTAGCGTGAAGCGACTAGAAGTATGTCTGCTCCCCCCTGGATTGAATGCTAGTCCATTGCAGAGTTACTCCCACCATTAAATTTGCCGGTATCCATTTATACACTGTGAGAGTAACATGTCTTACCTAAGAACACGACACAATGGGCCTGTGTCTCGAAGGTCCTGAAATGTTTTCGCACCCAGAAAACCATAGCAAAATCTCAAACCTTATGATTACAGAGCTGTTTTCTTCACATATTCTTAATATGAAGAGTTTCCAGAGCTTTTGAGAAACAGGTCCCAGGGCTCAAACCCAAACTGCTCAATCCAGAGGTGAGCACACTAACCAGGACGCCACTACAGCTCCACAGTAACAAAGTACTAAGGGTAATTTAGTTAACATCAAGAGAAACGTACCTCATGTCTTCTGTCAAATCTTGCAGCTTTGGCCAGTTTTCAATCAACATCACCCAAAACTGATGAGGGTGAATGACATGAGTGACACACACTTCAAGGTATCCACATTCAGGTAGCTTGATTTTTGAATAGTAGATTCCTCTGCCCACACCATCAGGTAAGTTAAGTGGATTGCCAGGAACACAAGGAGGCTCAGGATCTTTGTGAATTTCTAAAGGAGCAAGACAAACTGGTACCTCACCATTGGTCTTTGAATGGTCCCTTTCTTCTTCTGGGTGGAACAAAAAACAATATTTAATTTTCCAATTAGTTCATAGAGAGTTGTTCGTACATAAAAATACTTAGTTTTATATATAATTCCAAGATACATGTAACTTTTCTTGATTTTTCTTGCAAAAGGATGAGGCATAAACCGTATCGCAAAATTAAACAGCAATATTTTAATGTCATAGGCAGTGTGACCATGCAGTCATCAGAGTTGTCACAAATTTAAAGTTAACGTACCCTCTGCTGCTAGAGTGGTAAACTTGGTGATTTTGCCATCTTTCTCTTACTAAAGAATGAGACAAATAGCCCAGCAGAGTGGCCAGCCAAGATCATAGTGGATCACCAGCAGCCATCTACTTATGACAACCCTGAGTCATCATGTAAGACTTATATGTAACCTTGGCCATCCAGGATATAGTAACAAAAAGCAGATTGAGTTCTACGCCTGCACCATGCTGATATAAAATAGTCAACTGGCCATATATTCCCCTGCAATGATTATTTTGGTGAGGTAACATGTATATTTTGCTACAATATGCTACAATGTTCAGTTTATACCAAACTGTTAGCACTGTGTAAAAGCTATGTTTTATTTGTTAAAATTAATATAAGTTGCTTTATTTAATATTCATTTCTGTTTACCGTTTCTTGCCAGGAAAAGAAGCCAGTCCAGTTTTGTGGGTCGCTCTATCCTAACAACATCTGGCATTGCAGACATAAATTCCACAACACTCATAAAACCTAACTGCTTGATGTTGAGTTCTTTGTTATGAAGATTCTGAAATCCAGTATTTTAATAACATTAATTACAATCAAATCTGGAACACATTGAAAAATTATGAAATTTTATACCTACCCGAAGAATTTCAAGATTGCAACAAATTCTCACCTTGTATTCTATCGGAAATCGAGCTGCCCAGACACCATTGGGTCTTCTAGCCAACACCTTACAGGGGAAAAAAGCAAGCAATAAAACAATGGAAAAGCTTAAACATAGACATGGCTTAAAAAATCCCGGTAACTTCTCCTGGCTATTTTATTCCAGAGATGATTTCTGTCCATTGATTAGTATAGTGCTAAATATTACTCTTGATCATCATGCAGGAAGCATGGCACACCCATTGCCATTATACTGGTCTCAGTCTAATAGTGAGGATGAAGTTGTTGTGGAAACTGCCAGACACATTCTTCTCAAAGCGAAAGTCATGGATCTTGCTTCCCTACCTGTCTGTAGCACCCCACCAACTAAGCACACACTAGATGTACAGTAGAACCCTGTTAATATACTGTAGCCTGGCCCGAACAAAAGCTCAGTCAGACATTTCTTATTTAAAGAAAGACTTCACTACAGCCACCCTGTTGATATGGCCAGAATGTTTGACCCACTGGTGGCTGGATTTACAAGGTTCCACTGTACTCTTGTTGTTTTACACTCTCTATATCACTTTTCAGGCTTGTCCTGTTTCGTAAAGATGAATACATACTGCTCATCATTCCTCAGTACAGCATGTTACATCATGCCTTATGGTAGACCATGTGGATAGGCAATGTTGCTTTACATTAAGAACATCTCTGAGTATAATACTTTCAACAGGCCTTATAGCCTCTAGATCTAGACATCATTGTTTTTTTTTTTCTGTTTATGAAATACTAC
The DNA here is from genome assembly GCF_964199315.1 of Orbicella franksi. Lineage (NCBI taxonomy): Eukaryota > Metazoa > Cnidaria > Anthozoa > Scleractinia > Merulinidae > Orbicella > Orbicella franksi. The sequence continues at coordinate 10,900,368 of NC_138145.1, read as the reverse complement.
TAGCAGTAACATCCACCACTTAGGTACCAGAATGTATTTACATACATGTACAAGTGCAAAATGCAAAGAAGATTACCAAATAAACATAAATATAAAAAATGTTGTAAACTTATCATTTCTAATCAATACCTGTCTACATTCCTGTTTTATTTTTTCATCAATTCCACTCTTGTTATCAAGCTTGGCTTTAATTGAAGACGCAGATTCCCCTTTTTGTTTAACAGCCTCTGATTTGCCATTTATACTGTTATTAGGTGTTTGAGTGTAGTTTCTTTTTTCAGCAGTGGATTGAAAAACAGTTGATGCACTTTCAGTCCTGACTGAGAAACTGTCACCTGGATCAGGTGCTTTACCTACAGAAAGATGAAGACTATTAACAGGTACAATACTATCATGGCTATCAAAAGGGATCAGTTGTTTAAGAGCTGTGATTCAAGTCCAATGCCCAGTTCAAAAGGGTTTTTGTTTGCTACTGTTTAACAGAGGTTGCATGGCTACCATGGACATCACTTTTCAAACTTCTCTAACTTTTTCCTGATAAAAATAATAAAATTTCCCCGACCAAAACATATGAAATGTCAGATGTAGTTGTGTCCTCCAGCCTCCCCTTCTCACCCATTCATTTTAGATTGATAACTGTTTGACAAATTTGCCTTCTTCATTAAGGAAAAACATCATCAAGATCAACAAGACCGAAACCATAAGGATGCTTCATAATGCATAATAAAAAGCTGCTTTATAAAGCTCTCTATTGTTTATTTACCTGAATTATGTAGTGCATTTCCTTTACCATAAACTCTGTAGCCTCCCCCTCGCATGTGCTCAATCCTTACTATGTCAGGAATTGATTCAAGAAGATTACCAAGTGATTTAAATTTCAATCTTTCATAGTTAAGTTCCTGGCCAAACCTTCGGTTGAATGCTACAGCAAACATAGAGCCCAGTATCCCTGAAGGATATTGGCCGAGAAGTTCTCTTATCTGTGTTCTTATAATGTGAGGGACAATCGGCGTTGGCTCAGGATGATATGAAGTGAGGCGTGTTTTTCTCTTGGAAGAACTTTTCTTTTGTCTAGCAACTAGACTAGCTATATGTCTTGTGGTAGCATCAGCAATACCTGAAATTGAAAGCAACACATTCCGTCACTGTGGAGTGCATGCAACTATGTTTGACCACATAACCAAACAGAGCAAAAAGAGAGAAGCAACAAATGCAGCCTAAGAAGATGAAGAAAAATTATCTGTCACAAGTTTAAGGTATGGTTACTTTGTAAAATTTTGGACCGCATTTAAAGATTGAAATGAACATGTTGGTTTTCTTTTGTGATATGAAGCAGTTACTAATAATGTCTCCCTCAGGGAAATATTTGAGAATTGGAAAGCATTAGTTGAAGTACATTTCTGTGATAATAATACCAGCCCGAAATGGTAGGCTTCAGAGGTAGTTCAAACTTAAAAAAAATCACAATTGATAAAAAAATGGTTTTCACTACACCATTTTGAATTATAAGTACTTCAAGCTAGAATTAAGGGAGTTTTAAAAAGGTTGTATTATTGCCATGGTAACCTAATATGCCATGAGGACGGCCACAACTTGTTCACCAATGATTGAATGAATGAATGATTGGGCACTTGTGTGATAACAATATATATTGTAACAGCAATAGATAAGGTGTGAGGGTACTGACCAGTCAAACTGCTGGAAAGTATAACTGCTGGAAATTGCTGGAAACTGTCATCAGCCATCTTAACCACCCGGTATGAACCGTTTCATCTTCTTGTCTTCACGTTATGCCCTATCTTTTAAACTCAATTCTTCTTCAAGTTCGGAAGAGCAGGATTGCAGGAGAAGTCATTTTATTTGTCTCGCTTTAATTATTTTTAGACCTCGGGAATGCGAGACTACATGAGCGTGCGTTAAGTCATTATTTATATCCTCGCTTCGGGACCATGGGAGCGGTAGATTAATTACGCTCAAAAGTGGCCGGGTATTCTAAAGTAACTCCAGCATGGTAAACACCCATTTTAAAAACGTAAGTAACAGCGACAGCACAAAACTTGTAAAAAACACTCTCACCTCGAAGAACCAAGACGCCATTTTCCCATGTTGGTCGCGTAACATTTGGCAAGTCCTTGAGTAAGTCTATTGGCGTTTTGTAGCCCATTTCCCGAAAAGGAAGCGGTTTCCCAATCATGTTGTTATAATCTCTTTGCATTTCAGCCACTGAGAGGCCATTTGGTGCCGAAATGAGAAGAGCGCGAATATTTTTGGTGACCTCCAAGCGAAGAGCTTCCTTGCCATCAACTCCACGTGATGACTTTACGTCGCCTTTCGCAGCCATGGCTTTTCCTCCTAACATGTTATTTTATCACTTAAACTTCTAAATGAAAACAAGGAGCTCCTTAAGAGTTGAAAACGGGGAGCAATGCAAAAGAGGATTTCGAATTTCCCACATTTTGCGCTCGCAAAGTAGCAAATCTTCATCGACCATCTACGCGGGAACAAAACAAACCGCGCCAGTGCTGTGGACGAGAGAAACTGGAAAGGAGTCATAGATTATCCAGAAGGCAATGGGAGCAGGAACATATCCAAGATGGCGAACGTTTTTGAAGGGAACAGTACAGAAGTTTGTAGCTATTTTAATATGGACTGAAAACATGAAGTCAAAGAAATCTAACCAGTAACGCAGTTCATTGACCGGGAAAATGGAATCAGTAGGCGATCAAGTGACTAAGACGAATGTAGGTTACGAAATTCCGACTTGGAACAGCTGGTCTCCATTGGCTAAATTTTACCATCCTCTGCAAGCTGGAAGCATTGATGGTACTGACACGGTGCCTCATGATAGGGCTGTTAGTCGCGCTATAGTCGCTAAGTGTAAGTTTAATGATGTAAGACAGTAAATTTTATTGCTATTGCTTAAATTGAGTTGAATCAGGAGGTCACTGAGGTGCAGATGAGACGAGTAATAGAGAGATAAAGCATGACGTTACGTTAAACGGCAAACGGCAAAAATGAAACTTTTGCCGTCTGTCTTCAGCTGTCTGTACGGCAGAGTGAAAGTATTTGTATTTGCAGTGAATAGTAGAAGACATTTTTCTATTTTTGTGTGATTTATTTGAGGATTACAAGAAAAGAATAACAAATCAGAGGTAATCTTTGCCATTTGCCGTCTGCCGTAAACATCATGTTTAACTCTCTATTCTTTAGAGTGAGCTGTGCGTCTGATATCTGAACACCTCGCCACCAGGGAATTTCTCCACCAACGAACTCGCCAACAAGCGAAGTCACCTCGCCACCAAACACCAACAAAAAGATAAACTAGTTGTGTAAAGTAGTCAAAGTGAATTAGCTGGTGCATTGGTTTGCTGCGCTTGTTTTGTTACTTTCTTGTTATGATTGTGCAGTAGTCTTTTGCATCATTGAAATGGACAACGCATTGCCTTCTTAGCTTTTTTTTCAAGTCACATATATAGATTATTCCTCGTTCTTTTATCCACTGCCTTATTAGATTATTGGTGGCAAGGAAACTTCGCTTGGTGGCGAGTTTGTTGGTGGCAAGACTCCCTGGTGGTGAGATGACCGGTAATTGTGTGTCTGTCTCTCTTTTTCAGATAAGCCAAACAAGAGAGTCTGTGGCGATCCAGACAGCACATTGTTTGTTGGGAAACTTAGCAAAGAAACCAGAGAAGGTTTGACGTTGTTGTAATTATTTCTTCAATTACAGTAACTGGTATATATATATACTGGCTTCTTTCATATACAGTATATACTGGCTTAGTTATATAGAATCTTATGTTGTAGGTCAAAATGAAATTCAGGTTAAAATGATTTTAACCTAGTTTGACTCTCAGTTTCCTTTGTCTTCTTAAGAGGCAAAGGAATTTCATTTTAACCTGAATTTCATTTTGACCTACAACACATACTGTACCTGCCAACCCTCACATCTTAGGGGCAAGTCTCTTGGGCCTATGTGGACCAATTTCTCACCCCTAGTGGAAAATTTTGAGATAATATAATGCAGCTGTATTTGACACATTCTGGAAAAATGTGTAAACTTGAACCAAGAAAAGAAAAGTTCTTATAACACACTTACCCCAGCTCTCTGAGAGTGCTTTCCATTCAACAAAAACTTTGGATTTCCAGCAAAGAGGACAGTCTCACAAGTTATACCCAAATTTTTGAGTAAATTTTACTGGCAATTTGCATTCCAAAATTTTGATTTAACTCCCAGAATTTCCCGATTTTTTGGTTGAATGGTTCCCATTTTGGAAATTCATCAATAATTTCTGAACTTTCTTGAAACGTAACAACATACCCATTTGCACCTGTTTCAAAAGTTTCAAAATACTTGCCTAAAATAACGTTTTCCTTTGCAGCAACTGTGTACAAAGTATTTGCAAAATTTGGAGAACTAACAAGATGCAGGCTTATTAGAGATGTTGGTAAGTGGTTTGAGAATTACAAATAACATTAAACTGTGAATTCACACTATTGATCAATCAATTTTGTACTAAGATTTCTTAAAGGTCCCCCAATTTAATATAGTTAAATGAAATTTAACATAGTTAACGACTAGGAGCTAGTCTGGTCAGTAGCATTTTATAGGCGGTTGTTAGTGTCTTGGCCATCTGTGAGTGTTTGGTTAGCGTTTGGTGCAGTCTGTAGCGTTCGATATAGTTCTTTGAAATTTTACATAGTTTATGACCAGGAGTGAGTCTGGTCAGTAGCGTTTTTGTAGGCGTTTGTTAGTGCCTTGGCCATCTGTTAGCGTTTGTTTTAGCGTTTGGTGTGTTCTGTAGCGTTTGCAACAGTCTTATGGTTGGAGAGCCCCAGGGCTGACATTGTCCAGCGGTATTTTTGGTTAGTACAGGTGTTGTCATCCTATGTGCTTGCAGTGTGTTCATCGCTCTGTTAGTTTGGCGTTGTGGATTGAATTATAGTTAAGCGGTTCTCGGCATTCCCTCCCTATCCCCTCACCCCCCCTCTTTTCAGCATTTTTTTTTTCCACCAATGCCATCTGGCTTGAGTGTGACAGGTGCCTGTTGGGGGCTTGGCACGGGGGGCTCATGGCTTGGTTGCGGGTTGGGCAGGGCAGTCGGGTGTTCTAGCGCCTTGGGGATGTGACTGCAGTTGCAGCCCCCGGGCTTCATAGGCACCTTCCCTCCACTAGTGACTTGGGCGTTAATGAGTTAAATGAGTCAGTGGATAACATGTCACTTAGCCTATAATAAAATAGCACTTTGGTTAGCCTAAATTAATAAAATAGCATTTTGGTTATCCTATCTAGCCTGTCAGTAACCTTGCTGTGCTAATAGCTCTTTGGTTAACCTCAATAGTACTGCAAGTGTAGTTAGCCTGAATAGCACTCAGGTTAGCCAGCAAAATGTTTGTGTTAGCCTGTTTCCAGTTTCTGTTAACTCTCAGTAATGGTTATGGTGACACAAGACATACTTGGAAGAGTGATAGACTTATTTGACTCATAGACGTGTTGATATCAGATTTTTTATTGTGAGGTATTTGAGTCTAGTAAATAACCTACCTCACCTCAAGTTTCCTGTTGTGGAAGTGTCTAACCAGTAAGTCCAAAGTGGGGGTTGTTCTAGCACTGTCAGGAACTCTGCATTTTAATTTGTAGCACTTTGTGTTGTGTTTAACAAAGTTACTTACTACAAGATTAAGACTTTCAGAATATTAATAAGAGAAAGCCATCATTATTAAGACCTTGATATTTTTTTTAAATTAGATATTGTCATCCAGGTCCTTTGCAATGGTCAGACTATTATGTCTTTGTGTTCACTTCACTTTTTTTTTCTTTTTATGACATACATGATTGTCAAGTATTGATAATAAAATTTCAATTCAAAACTTAGAGGCTACATAAAGTCTGAACATAGGACTACACATGAAGTACATTGCATATCCTAACAAAACGTCTCTAATATTGAGGCCACTAGATATTACATAATTTTTCCCGTATTTTTTAGTGACAGGGTTTTCAAAAGGCTATGCATTTGTAGAATACAGAAGTGAGAGAGATGCTAATTTAGCATGGAGGGTAAGTGAAATTGCAAGAAAAATTTATTCACCAATTAGTGACTTAAAAACACAGAAAAGAGTCATTATGTATCTTGATAGTAAAAGTTTCATTATGCTGATTGCAACTACAGAAATAAACAATTAAAATCTCTGCAAAACACAGTCCAAATGTGAAATCCCAAACTAAGCTTGACATTTTGACCATTGTTGCTGGTCATCTTCAGAATACATTTAAGGCTCACTTGCAGTTGTGTTAAGCTCATGTTGTTTGGAGCTACCAACTGCTACTACTATTTACAGGTTAGGTGATCCCTTTCAGGTTTCTATTTTTACTCTTTTTTTTCAGGAACTGCACAATCAAGAGATAGATGGCTGCACTATATTAGTAGAGTATGAAGCAGCAAGATCTCTGAAGGGCTGGGTCCCAAGACGACTGGGTAAAGATTTTGACATGTTGTAGGTGTTGTAGTATAAAGCTAAAAGTGCTTTGGTCAACTTAGCCTTGTCTCTTTTGACGAGTTACCAATTATTATTGCATTATCAAGTTTTTAGGTGATTTTAAAAAAAGTTTTTTCTCAAAAAGTTATTACACTACCCAACACCACTCTTAAAATTCCACTTGAAAGGTTTTTGGCCTTTAAGGCCATTCTCCCTGTAGGAATACTTTTTCCAATTATCCTCTGTGGTTTGGGTATGAATATTTTCTGGAATTGTGCAGTAAAGGAAACCATCTACCAGGAGAAAATATCTTGATGTACCCCACCTTTCAAACTTACCCCTTTTCTGAGCAAAAAACTAAATGTAAGATCTTTATTTTTTTCGTGAATGAAAAGGTTGAAAAGTATCAATAAAATTTTGCCTTACTGTAGGAGGTGGATTTGGAGGAAAAAAGGAGTCTGGACAACTGAGGTTTGGAGGAAGAGATCGTCCTTTTTGGAGACCAATGTAAGAGACATTTAAAATTCATCTATCATAAACAATCTTTATAGTGTACCCAGCTGCTCACAGTTTATGCCCATTGTTGCAAGTAGTTACCAGTCCAGCCATGGTTAATCCCTAACAGTTTCAAATTGGCAAATGTGTGAAAAAAAAAAAAAACCAAGGAAAAAAGTATGTTTTTACAAGACGCAATTAATTTTTGTACACTATGCATCTTGTGAATGACCTTGTGCCTTCATCTCAGGGAGTGATCAGCAGTTAATTTCTCATTATAACATACATCCATAATAAAGCATGCAGCTTGCAAGAATTGAGAAAGTGATCCCTAGTAAGAAATCATCTTGTTTTAAACTAATTCTCCCCTCTGGTGCTGCAAGAAAGGTTTGAAGACCAGCCTGTTTTTGCATTAGCGCTTTCTTCTCAATCTTGCTGAATTTTTATGTCAACTTATTCTTATTTTCATTTTTTTCTTAGCCCAAAACAGCAAGATGGAAACCAAAAGAAATATTTGCGAGGTTCGCGAGATCACGAAGGTGCCCGTGCAGCACGTGACAATCCCCGTGACACTTATCGTGAGCGGAAAAGTGACAACGCTCGCGAGAATTACGCTCATCGCGAGCGTGACCGTGAACGTGAACGTGATCGAGATGGATCTCGTGAAAAACGTGAACGCGACAGGGAAAATTCACGAACCACTTCTTACTACCGTGAACGCGAAGGCGATACTGATGGGAAAAGAAAACGTGAGCGTGACAGTGAGAGATCGCGTGATCGTGGCGGAGAACGTTACAAAGACCGTGATCGTTTTGGAGATGGTGAGGTATCGCGCAGTAAAGACAGACATCGTCATCGAGAGAAAAGAAAAGATACTAAAAAGACTAGCGACGAGAGAAAAGAAACCTCTGATCTCAAATATGAGCAAGAAGAAGGAGAAGTGGAGTAGTCTTTTTCACAGACTCAGGGCAAGGAAAAGGTCAGCTCAATCAGTGAAATGAATCTAAAGTCAAGACCTTACAGCCGCCCGGTGAGCGCGATTTCCGTGGAATGGCAACGCAGGACCACTGTCTTGCTCTCAAGACGAGTCTTCTCACAGTTTTGATTGGCATATAATCGTACGAGAATTATGTCGAGAAACAAAGACGAGCAAAATGGACAACTAGCGCGAAGTTCTTGGGCCGTTGGTAGCTACTGATGCAGTTTACAGTTAGTGAAAAAAAAATTGTGTTCTCAGTCTTGACACCTGCCCAGTTGAATGGAGTGGAGAGACTTAAGGATTTTTTCGTATGAACCCTGTCTACGAGAATTCACTGTCCATGTGGTGCTTGAGCTACATGACGTAATTCATGTGGCAGCTCTTCAAGAGTAAACCTGTACAGTAAGCATAGCAAACAATGTTAGCTTATGTCCGCACGTGTTTGCAACTAGGCCTTAAGTTGACTATTGTTACTTACAGCAAGAAGTATGTCTGAAGGAAACCAATAAAAATTCGTTTCTTGGTAATCAGCGCTTTTTTGGTCTGATTGAAATAGTGTAATAATAGTGTAATTATCGTTTATGCCGTACACCAAGTGTGGCGAATATCTCATTATTAAGAATGTAAGGTGTTAATATTATTATTAATATTATCCGCATCTTGTCTTAAACTATTGTAATTAATTAGATTTAACTATAATTTTTAACTATAAGTAATTATTAGATTTTATTGTAATTTTTATCAAATTTAAGATTTTCTATCACCATTCTTACTAGCTTCTAGGGTTGCGCCTCGCATAGGTAACTTTATTTTCCCGTTCGCGCAATTCCTATTGGTCCTTTTCTTCTTTTAATTATATTGTAATTTTGTGACCAATAAAGTTGATAGACTGATATATTTATTTTGTACGTTTTGCATGTTCCTCGATAAATCGGGTGATTATGTGGGAGTTGCAATGTTGCGTGCGAAAACCCTTTTTTTTTTTCTAAAAAATTAAAAGGTACAAACAACTTAAGTTCACGACGCAGTTAAGTGAAAAAAATATATATACATACAAAAAATTGCTTAATACGAAAATAAAATCAATACACTCGCCCGATATGGGACTTGAACCCATGACCCTCAGATTAAAAGTCTGATGCTCTACCGACTGAGCTAACCGGGCTCGTTGGAATTTAATCGGTTAAAATAGAGCAACGCTTTGCTATGGTGTTTTGGCACTAAAAAGCCTAAATAATGGAGGAAATGAGTCGATTGTTGCTTTCTTTCAACAAAGAACGGGAAGTATACATACCGGTAATTCAACAAAGACAAAAAGGTGATGGGAACGAGCTTGACCGGTAATAAAGAAAGAAGCTATACGGAATTTTGGCAATTTCACACCGCGGCATATATCTTGCGCCACCAGCGTTATTTTGGATATGAACCATGCACTGAGAATCCTACATAATAAGTTATCATTGGTAGAATTACATAGTCTAGTCTTCAAAGTGAAGAATGATCAATGTGTGGCTTCATAGCTCAGTTGGTAGAGCATCGCACCGGTATCGCGGAGGTCACGGGTTCGAATCCCGTTGAAGCCCTGATTTTTTCAGGCGTCTTCTTTCCAGTTGCTTAAATTGGAAAATTTACTGCGATGATCATTCTTCACTTTCATCTACAACCGCAGTTCATATACGAATTATTTCATACAAACTTCACATCATAGTCTAGTCTTGTGCATCAATCGATCGAAGGCACTGGGATAGAGAGTGGTTGAGGAGAACGCATTTGTCTTCAACAGGGGCGAGATTCTCAGTTGAGCGAAACTGTTGGCGTTGATGTTTAGAAATGTCAACAATATTAACACGAAACCTGCTTAAATTTCCTTCATCAAAGTTTTGTTTACAATTAATAGACAAGTTCCGTCATCTGCCATCGGCCGTACCAGTCAACAATGACAAATGTTCCAAACAGTCCTTTCATTGCCGTACCAGTCAACAATGACAAATGTTCCAAACAGTCCTTTCATTGCCGATAACTTTCGCATAAATAGGCCATTTTGCTAATGCAAATATTTCCTAGTTCCATTCCCTTGTGGGGCCAAGAAGTGATCACTCGCCCAAAAATGGCCTCACTAATTCATTAAATAGATCAAATTTTGCCCCCACAGGGGACTGGAGCTAAATAAGCCGGGAAAGATAGAAGGGAGGCGAGGGGCTAATTTATAACCGGTTTGAGGCTAATCGACAAAAATGGACCAAATTTGCCGAGGTTAAATAAAGCAGCATATTTTTACATTTAATTTGCCACAATACAGGACTCGCTTGGAGCATCAACCATTATCTATATGGCACACCACGAGAACTTACACGGATTGATAAACTAACCAAAACCGAAACAAAAAGTCGAAAAACGAATGCTTAAAATTGAAAAAATAAAGGACACCGCAGCAGGCATCAAAACCGAAAAACCGAAAATCCTACTATTTGAAGCGCAAAAACCGAAAAACCGACCAAACAAACGACCAAACCGTAAAATCGAAAACCCGCCTTGCAGTTTTGGTCCTTTTGGTTTCGAGACTTCAGAACAAGTCTACAAATACAATTGCTAACACTCGAAACCTCACCATTCCAAATTCGCCACGGTGCTTAGTCAGTACTTGTATCATCTCTCTAGTAAGTGTTTCAATTGCCTCTTGACGCAGCACAATAGCGGTTCATGTTAATAGAAAATATTAATTGCTTCTTGAGATATTATCAGTGCAAATTTAGCGCAGAGAGAGTTTTCGTGACTTAAGGGAGTCTTCTTTACGATATTAAAAAAAGAAAAGAAAACACAGGACAACAGACTTCAAATATTGCAAACTCTGATATTGTTTTTCTGTATCTTACTGAATGTCCAATATATGATGCCGAACCTGTGACTGTGCAGTAATTTAAATCGCGTAGCCTCGCTCCCAGGTTACTCAAGAACGAGGTTCCCAGATATGACCCATAAGTTCCAGGCTTTGGTCAAGTAAAAGCTAATAAACAATTGGACGGAAAGTTCCAAGTACTAGTGCGCACAATTTCCCTTCGTGTAAAATGAACAGCAAGTTCCTGAATTATTATAATACTGACAATTCCGCTTACGTAACAACTATTTCGACAAATCAACAAATATTTTCCTTTTGTCATGGAAAAAAAATGTAAAAATATCACGCCCTGACGCGCATGCAAATGTGATATTACACTCAGCGAAATAACGAATGATCCTGTTAATTTGCTTCTAATTAAGTGCCTGTTACTTCCTCGTGGCCATTTACTTGAAAACGATATTTGTGGAGCAGCTGTTTATTGGTCTCTTGGGTGTTGAAAATACCATATAAGGCAAATTGTAAGTGCGCTTTTACGTCATAAGTGAGTATAATGTACCAAGTTTTGCGCAGCCGACAAAGTATTGAAAGAGTTCGAAGGTCTGTATACCACTATACCTGGTGTAATGAGTCATGATAAATATTAGCTTGAGATCATCTTGATACAGAGATACCAGATGGTAAAGTTGGTTACCTCTGTATTATCACACCAGGGGTTAAGTAATTCACTCGATATTTGAAGTTTCGAAGACATCACAGCACGTGCCGTGTTTTCGTAATGCAGCACGTTTTGATTTTTTATATACCTTTCCCAGGAACCGAACGCATTTTCATGCAAATAGGAGCATCATTCTCGACAATGTTTGTATAAGGCTAAACTATACTCAAGGAGATTTAATTCGCTTCCGAAGTGACATGAGTGATTCGTCGGCTTTGTTTGTTACCGGGTTATTTTGAAGATCAAGAAATGTTCCCACAATTGTGTCACCATATGCTTACCTCATTGACGAGTAACGATACCGACAACTGACTGTTGGAAACTTCACCGATAAAATTATATTAGTTTCTTTGTTTAGCTTCAGGATATTTATAAAAAGTAACGCCCAATTATCGGGTTTTCTAAATTCTGCCTTTTGTGCAAACTCTTCCACAAAACAATCAAACCCACCATCGACTGTCAAACATAATTAATTTCTCGAGAAAGTATTTATATTCACTTTTTAAGAAGCTAATAAATATATCATGAGCCATTATTTTATTTCCTTCGGGGAAAATTTTAGTAAATTTCGTCCCCTTTAGACAAAAAACAAGACTGTGCTAATATATGTAAACAATTAATGTCTCCAGCAATGATGGTGAAGTTTCTAATCCAATAAGCCTTTGTCGCCAAAGAATTTTAAATTTTCATAGAAGCTGTGGTAAACAATCGCACGCCAGCCAACCAGGCAGATATGACCAATCAGCGAGTGTTATAGCCTGCTCAAGTGCCGGCTTCAAATATTTATTTGCCCGTGTGACATCATCACATTTCACAGGCCACTGAGCATGAGCAAACGTCACTTGCGCTTCGGGAACGAAGAATCCGCGGCTTGTCGAAGCGCGATTCTTTGTAATATACTGCCTAGAGTTTTTGTTTTAGCTGCCTGGGAGGTTAGACAAATTTCTTAGGGGTCCACCAATAATGACAAAATTGCTGCGAAAGAGGGAAGAGGATTGCAGTAGAACTTAATCGACAGCAGCTTCCCGTTGCATGATTCCACCGGGTAACACATTGCCAAGGAACGTATGATATTCCGACAAAATGACGACTGTCTTACCGGCATGGAAGTTAGAACTCATAGAAAAGAAAAAGAGGAAGGAACAGGACCATCGACAGAAGGTCGAGCAAGAGAAATCCCGCAAAGTATCTATTCCAGAATGGAAGCGGTCGCTGTTAGAGAAGAGGAAAGAGGCTGCGAGCGATTCGCCGGAAACCAAGGAACACGGTATGTCTGTCAACAGTGTTTTCGGACCAAGAATTATACGGAAGACATCCCAATTAAATTTACCGGTCGCGAATTCAAGCCAGAAACCTGCAGTTAGAGGCGATTACGAAGAAAGCAAAACAAACATATTACAAGATGTTAACACGGTTCGCGGTGGTTCTTTGTCTTCGAGCCCGGCGGATGCGAATAGTTGTGTTACCAAAGCTGTCGAAATTCCGACAGAAGTTGAACACAAATCAAACAAACTAAGCACTCGAAAAGAGATCGAAGATAACCGCGAAAGTTCTCGGCACTCAGACGTCGCGGCGCTGAGAGAGGAGTCGAACGTAGCCTTGGATATTCAGCAGTCGGAGACAAAGCTTGACAACAAACATAGCGCAAAGACACCATCAGTTTTTAGCTATCGACGAATGTTTGAACAATCGGAAGCAGAAAGCAAGGAAACTAGTGAGCCGTGCATCATTAAAAACACACAAAGTAAAACTCAGGTAGAAAATCACAAGAGCACTACAGAAAGTACATTGCGCGCTGTGAGGAGCGAATCAAATCCATCTTCTTCACAATTGCAAATTTCGAACAAAAGTTCTGCAGGCAAAGCGCATTCAATTCACTCTGAGAAATCAACACGTTCGCACCCGGATTCGAACCAGCAAAATGTATTCACTCCAAAACCTACGTTTGCTCCCAAACCGTACAAAAGTTTCGTCACTACACCCCCTTGGCTCAAAAATACCTCACCAAAAAATATCACTTTCCAGATTGGCCACAATTCTGTCCAGGAAGACGTTGTGGTAGCTAATGTAAACACCGAGGTGCAGAGTGCTCCAAAGAATTTTGACACCTCGGAAAAGAAAAGTTATGTAATAGAATCTGGCGCCAAGGAAATCATAACAAAAACTATTGAAAGTGACGACAAACAGAAAGTCAGTTTTAGTAATGGCAATGATCCAATACCAAGTGGTGATGTTTTACAGAAAGAAGAATCTGTGAAAAAAACTACAGAAGAAACAGTTCTACCACCAGAAAAAACAGTACAGAAATATTCAGTTATTAAAGAGACAGACTCTAAAGAGGAGCAGTTGACCTCAAAGTCTGACAAAGGTAGTGAGAGTCTGAAGTATATTGTGATAGATGGTAGAAACCAAGAAGAACCAACTTCTACCATTGAGAAAAACAAAACTTCAGTTAGTGCAACTTCAGACAGTGTTTCTCAAGTACCTAATGAAAGTGCACAGCATGAGGAAGGGGAGAACATTCCCCATCCAAGTTCTATTGAATCATTGCAGAGTAAGTTTGGTTCCATTGGGGGTTATCGAAGGTGGACCTCTTCTGAAGAAAACATTTTTCTCAAAGGGAGCCAGGCTGACCAAAGTGATCAGGTCGTTATACGTAGATCTTCAGAGTTAAAAAGACCCCCTCCTCCTACAAAAAGATGGTCAGCAGACATTTTAAGTTTGACGTCGCACCCAACTGATAAAAGTGAGACATCAAATTTGTCACCTACTAGTGAAACTAAGAACATTCCATCAACGGCCAACCAGCTCAAGAGACCCCCTCCTCCAGTGAAGAGATGGACAGCAGATGTTATAAATGTGATGTCACGACAAACTGATGACATGTCAGATTTGTCCCCAAGAAGTGACTCCGGTAAGAATTCAATGATCTCACCAAGCAACAGCCTTAGCAGAGGAAGGTCATCATCTCTGTGTGACATCAGAGAAGAGACAGGCCTAGACTACTTCCAGCACAAATCAAATGTTGCTCAGGGAATAGAACACCGCATGAACAAGCTGATAAGAAAGATGTCTGTCTCAGAGACCCAGCTGACTGTTGATGATGAAGAGTCAGATTCGACAAGTGATGATGACCCTCTTAGCGACCTAGACTTAAAACTAGCAGCAAACAAAGAGAAAGATGTGCCTGCACCACCGCAAGATGTCCAACCAGTGTTTGCGAGGAAGCATAGTGTTTCAAGTGAAATTGAACACAGGGTGACAGAACTGTTTCATCGGCAATTATCTCAGCAGTCTGATGCAGATGCGGATGAATCAGAAGGAGAAAAATCATCAGAAAGTGATGCAAATATTACTGTTGTCCAGATAGTGGATGATGTTAAAGAGCCAAACCTGAAAACAGAGTCCTTGCCTGTGGTTAGTACCAAACTAGCAATTGACTTTGATTCTGCTCCTGTAAAAGACGATTGTAATGAGGAATCTGGTCACATTGTACCAGAGAGCAAGCCAGTAAGTGGGTCTGTTCATAAACTGTCAGCACTGTTCGGATCAAGTATCTTGAAACCCAAGAAGAAAGACAAAAGTGTGAATGAAGAAAAAACAAAAGACAAGGCCAGTAAGTCATCTAAGCTCCATTCTTCTGATAGATCAAACCAGAAGGGTTCATCTGGAGATGATGGTAAAAAGTCTACTCTGTTCAGCAAGTCTCAGAAGTCAGAGGGAAAATCTGCACAGAAGGACAAGCAACAGTCTAACACAAGCATTTTTCCTTGGCTGAGAAAAAACGACAAGAAGGAGAGCACAGGAGGAAATAAAACAAAAGAACTTCTGGACAAAAATCAAAAAAATAGTAGTTCAAGTTCTCCTAACGAAGGTACCGACACTGTGTCAATTGCTGCATTTGGCTTGCAACCAGTGCACAAGCCTGTTAAAGTGGAGCAAAGATTATTTGGCAATGTGAAGATAATAAGTAATGCCAGTCATGAGCAGACTCCACCAAAGGGAGTGTACCATAAAACCAAACCAAGTGTCCAGATTTTAGAGCCAGAAAAAGAGAAAATATCATCTAAGAAAGCAAATGAGTCCAAAACAGACAATAAAGGAACTGAATCTCAGGTCCCAGCCATTGTAACACAGTACTGGAATGGAAATGAGGAGAGTCGCAGTTCTGAAACAAGTGTGACTGAGTCAGTTCCAATAACATCAATCGATGAAGTGCCAGTATCTGCGATAGATATGCCTGAATCTGGTGACAATGATGTCACTGTTTCTGTGATTGATGTTCCTGCCTCTCCAGATAACCGCAGTGCAGGAAAGTTTGCATTTTTCAATGGCCACAAAGAAGACATACCAAATCCTGATGATGACAACGACGTGAGTGTGTCAGTTATTGACTTGCCGTTGCCAGGCAGCGAGAAGATAAGTGCCTTTCAAGATGGTTACTTAGAAGCTGATGAGTTATCAGATGAAAGTGATACCGATGAAGTTGAGGGAAGCTACAATTTTGCCACTGGAGAAATTACCCATGTAGTAAATGGTGACATTACTCAGGATGATGAGGACGATGATGATGATGATGACGATGAAGATGAGGATGATGATTATGACGATGAGGATGTACCCATATCATACATAGGATCAGCCCCTCAATTTCCTGTCCCACACGTTGTCTTTGATTCAGAGCCTGTACAGTTGAAGTCATGTTTGAGCCCAAAGATAGAAAGAAAGAAGGTAAGATTCAAACCATGAAGTAAACTGACTGTGGGAAAACTGGTGTGCCGACCCTTTCACTCCCATATTTGAGTCAAACTTTGAGTCAGTTAATAGTGATGCGAAATTAAAAACTTCCAGTGAAACCTGAATACCTGAACATCCAGACAAAAACTATTAGGTAACATTGTTTTGTAAAATAGTATGTAATTGAATGGGCAACTCCTCAGTGGGGTGGCAGAAGTGGGAGTCATGTTTTATACCCAGAAACATGATGAAAACAGAAAGGTAGTATTGTCTAGATTAAAATTAAATCGAAAACATTCTGTGAGGGTCATGTAGCCACCATTTTAAAGGAATTGATTTTTTTTATCCCAGGGTGTACTATTTTATCAGAATGGTAGTCTTGTAGGCTTGTATGCAGTAAATTATTAATGTTAAGTCTTAAAATAATTCATAATATTAACAACAACTGGTTTGAACATTCCTTTGAATACAGATTAAGTTGTATAACATTTCGAAAACTACAATTTGTGAAATGATACAAGACAAGTTGGGCTCAACTTGTATCAAGTT
This sequence comes from Orbicella franksi, assembly GCF_964199315.1. Taxonomy (NCBI): domain Eukaryota; kingdom Metazoa; phylum Cnidaria; class Anthozoa; order Scleractinia; family Merulinidae; genus Orbicella; species Orbicella franksi. Next base: position 10,883,577 of record NC_138145.1, on the reverse strand, counting down.
TAAGGATTTTGATTTCATGTTGCATTAATGACACTCTTATTAAAACACTTTCCTAATAAGTGAAATTATTTTTTATTCTGTTTAGGCTTTACATTGTGTAATGAAAGGTGTGCATTCTTGTAACAACTTTGAAAAGAGTAAACTGATGTGGAAATTTTATTGAGCTTAATTCAAGCATAAAAACTATTCTGCAAGCTATTTTCATGGCATGTGGTAAATGGTTTTGAGAACCATATTCAAATGTTGAGTACCTGCTTTTCTTCAAGTAATATAAAATTAATGTAGTACTTTTTTGAATACAAATTTGTTTTGTGCTAATATTATGAAAGTAATTGGCTATAGAGCAATATTAATATTACATTTTATATGGATGTTGAAAATATAAATCCAAGAGAACCTTTTAGCACTAAATATCACAGATCACTTCAAATGTTAGAAAAATTTTAATGTATACTGACAAGCAATATTTTACAATTGCACTGACTGTGAATCTGCCAACAATCCTATTTAATGGGAGGTTGAATGGCTGGTTATTAAATTTTACATTTACAGAACCATTGTGCCGAACTCAAGAACTTTCTAATCATAGAACTTCTTTTTGCAAATTCAACTCTTGGACTGAAACCTCGTGCATCAGATGACTGAGTGATTTGCCCTAACGACTTGGCAGTCCCATGATGATCATAGTCAAAATCTAAGAATACCTAGATCTGAAAGAAACGTCTAAATTAGGGTAGTTTCTCTGCTTACAGTGAAAGAATAGGGCATAACTTGAGAAATCTATGTGTATTTAATATGAGGGTTCATGAACACTCAAGTGGACTATAGATCAAGTCATCTGGGTTCAAGGCCTGTCCAGGGTCATTGTGTGTTGTGTTCATTTCAAGACACTCTACTCTCACAGAGCCTATTTAATAAGTGGGTACTGGTGAATTGTAGGGAAACCTGTCAGTAACACTCTCCTCTGCAGAGGCTCCCTATGGGAAATTGAATATTGAGCGGGAAGGCACATGGGGAACAATGGGAAGAGGGAAAGGGCGGTTTAAAAAAAGTTTTCAAAGAAGAAAAAGATTGTCGAAAGGTTTGCATTGCAATTGTAAAATTGCTTCCCCAGTCAACCTTCAACGGTCAACCTTCTGTTGTTTTGCCAGGTCACCTCAATACCTTTCTCTTATCTTTCCCCTTCATGGCGTTCCCCACGCACTTCCTTTTTTCCCACTCCCCAACCTCCAAACTACCAGCCCATGGTCAAAGCAGCACGAAATAGGCCTAGACGATGTCAGTAACAAAATGCTGGGGGTAGAACATTGAACTAGGTTTGTGAAGACATTACCTTTTACAGTCAGTCAACTTCCACAAAGTTACATAAAAATGTGAGAGGTACACTTACATTGTACCATTACTGCGAGAAAATGACAAGGTTGGCATTTTGTGTTGTGACTTATTCACTAATATACATCTATTCTTTGACCTTCAGATGAACAAAGGAAAAGTTTCTTTCAAGAGCTCACATACAGTCCACGACTATCCATCAGAAGAAACTGTAACAGCTGCTTATGATGAGTATCACAAAGACAACAATGTGCAACTGAAAACCTTGCAGAATTACCAACCAGCTGGCCTGGTCAATATGGAAAAGAATCTTGCACGTGTTGGTGGACATGAACAAAGGTCGATAACACCATCAGCGCCTGTTACCAATGGTGATAAAAACTCCCATGATATGCCTGCAAGTAAGAGTCTTCCGGAAATAAAGTATGCAGATGAGGGGCAGGGCTTTACAGATGCTACAGACAATGCAAGCGCTCTATTGTTTTAACTCTTCAGGATTATGGTAATACCGTGTTACTTTCAAAATATTTCCCTTGATTTAGAGAGAAAACAAAACAATGCTGTGACAAGGATTTCCGCCCAAAAAAGCTTTCAATTAACTAGTCAGGCCACACACTGTGTTTGCCTATTTGAATTCAATGAATTGATCTTAGGTTTCATATCAAACTTTGCAGCCGATTCAAAGTGGTAAATATCGGGAAAATAGTTGGCAGCCCAAATGGTGCTGTACTAGGACTGCCATTGTAGTAACAAGGCAGTTAAAACCAACCGTTTGTCTCTTATCAGCTTCTTCTTTACACCAAGGAACTCTTTGGTGTTCAGGTTCTTGTAGGTACTTCTAACTTCTTCTTCTAACTTTAACATTGATATGGCAAAATGTACTTTGTGACCAATTATTTATGAAAACCAGCCTACAACATTGGAGTTGTAATAATTAAAAACATGTTCCTACAGTTCTAGGTTTTGTTCTTTAGCAAAACAGCGGGGGGGGGGGGGGGGGGGGGCATGCTGATGTTATGCATACATTTATGATTCATAGTAAGATACATAGTATTGTATATGCTACAGATGAAACGGAAAGAAAATTCAATAACTAATTGTACAGTGGTGTTATTTTTCTTTTGCATTTAAACCAGATCAGGGATTATACATAGTTTTTGTGAAGAAGAGTGACTTTGTAATAATTTATTCCAAAGTACAATGTAACTACAGTTGTACAATAATTATTATTGTGCCCTACTGACACTGCAGTTATTCTTTAATGCTGGTCATTGCGATAATCTTTTATCAGGACACAGGGTACTTTTATCCAGATGGAGTACACAGGCCTGTACGCACTTGACTTAAGACAGCTCAAATATCATACAATGCAACATTCTTTGCTGTCTCAAAAAGTGTGATCAGGTTTAATTATTATTTTGACTTTGACTTTAACTAGGACTTTTGACTTTAATGCTGGTCATTGTAATAATCTTAGTATTATCAGGATACATCAGTACTTTTATCAGCAAAGAGTACGTGAAGGCCTGTACCCACTTGTTATTCATGTACAAGACAACATTTTTTGCTGTCTGAATAAGGCAAGTGTGAACAGCTACATTAAGGTAACTTTTAAGCTTTTTCTTATTACTAGACCGTAGAGAACAATAGGTTTAATTATTATTTTGACTTGGAACTGCACTATACATTAAACTAATTGAATATGTTGGTGCAGAAAATTGAGCTCTTACAATAGTCACTAATATTATGTGTTTTGAAGACTTTGCAAAGGGCAGTTGATGCCAAGCTACTGGCGGCAGATATATTTTTTTCAATAGAGTTCTTACATAAATTACACCAAGAGGGTGACAATACCTTGCTTTTGAATCACAAAGAAATAGTGTACATTATTCAGGTACATGTATCACAAAGAATATCAAATTTAGTTCCATGTTCAAGAGCCATGTTAAGCCAGTGTGTTACATGTGCACTTATCATGTGGGTCGTCATAGCCTAAAACAAATGAAACAAAATATTTTTTTGGTGCAAAAACAAGTTTTACTTTTGAAGATCTGTTGTTTTGCCAGGTCACCAAATGATTTCACATCCCCTGAGACAAGTAATTACTTTAATTGATGTGAAGTGTACTGTTCAAGTTACACATTGGTTGAACATCATTGGCCACTTACACCTAGACAAATAATTAATCATCATAAACATTTCTGAGACCTTTAAGTTACCAACTAAATTTAACCCCTGAACATCCATTGTCTAAGGGAGACCATTTTTTGAGGAATTGCAACTAAATAAGGATGTTTGAAACTTTGAAGCACTTCATGCTTTGTTCTTCACTGGTAATATAATGGGTTGAAGAGATCTCTGGAGAAATGTTTAATTTTATGATACCATTGAGATGTCTGTATGATGTAATAATTACTAGGGGTAGGTAGCAATGAAAGAATTAATCAATAAGGTCGAATGAAAGAAGTGACCTTAAGATGGTGTAAATAGTACAAATTCAAGTCAGTTCTCTGCATTTTTTTAGCACTTGAAAGTGTGTGTGGTTTTAAGCTTTATTATTATTTTTGGATAAACTTTCAAGTGATGTATAGCTGTTCAAATGCTAATAAATGACTGTTATGACTTAAAGGAGTTGGTGTATTTTGGACAGTTTTGTTAAGTGATGATTTTCAATATTCTTGTCACCTTTTGTCTTGACATTGCACTGTCATTGTCAAGAGAAATGAGATAACAATCACTTATTTGAACTAAAGGAGCACAGGCCAGTTACTCAGAAGTCTGATCAGCATTCTGCCTTGTTTAACCTTTGTTTCTGGATGAAAGTGTTGCAGTCTTAAGGATTAGAGGAGTCTCACAGTTCATCAGTGTTGGTACTTTACAGTGGTATAATTGTTATCACATAAGGCAACTTGTAACTGCTACTATTGCTTACAAGAAGTCCTCTTCTATAGTGTTAACATGAACAAGGGGTGAAGAATCTGGGTCAAGTCACATTGCATATGCTGACCTTGATTTGGGCAAACAACTGACAGGGAGAAGTCTACTTGTGTATGCCAACCTAAAATTCACCTCTAAATATTAATATGATACCACACCCACTGACTAGGATGCTATTCTACTATACAGCATTTGCCTGCAAAGGAGTTGGGAAGTTTGTGTGTCGAGCCAAGATATTAGAAACTAGAGTCAACAGAGACTGTTGTGAAGTGTACATTTACCAATCTTTTTTAAAGAGTTTGTCTAACAAGCTTACAAGATCCATTTGATGTGCTGGTAATCAGCAGTGTGAGTAAGGTGTTTTGCCCAGGCATTAACACTACACTTGAATGCACTTGAAACCAATGCACTTGAAATGAAAGCCATTTTTTCAGCCAATGACAGAACCTCTTTTGTGGGAAGACATCACCTATAAATATTCTACTATCAAAGCACGAGGGACTGATGATTGCTGCAAACTTCAAGACTTGGTCTCATGATGTGTTCACTACTCCCAGAATTATTACAAAAGAGCAAAATTTACCCAAGTGTAAGCTGTGAGAAAACTATGACAGCAGAATGGAGAATTTATACGTGGAAAGTGGCTTGTGGATCACCATAGCTCCTTGCCTTTTTGCTAAGGCTTGTAGATCCAGGCATTTGGTTAGTTGGGAAGTAGTGCAAAAAACAGGGAGGTAAAAATAATTGAGGTGTGCCTCTCCCTTTTTCTGTTGCTGTCTTTGCATTGCTCTCCAACTAACTGAAACCCTGGAACAGACTACAAGGCTTGCTATAATACAATGGGTCACCTTGTTAGAATGCCTACTTTTTTGACACAGACAAACCAGTAAGTCATTTTAGCAGCTCCTGGTTGATACAGTCTGAATGTGGTCATTCATGTTGGCAATAGAAAGGGTTAATACCTCATAAATGATAAAAACACTAGGTGGTAGTCTTCTCTTTAACTGCACTTTGAGAGCAGTTAAAGAGTTGCAGTCTGTTTGCAGTTTGAGAAGCTCTCTTGACTCTCTTCTTCAAGTTGTGTCCTCTAGCCAAGACATTTAAGGCAAATCCGTAGGGTTAAAAGCCACTGAAAGTTCTCAACATCATGGGTGTCACAAGAACTGCACACATGTACCATAACAGATATCACTGTGAAAGTGGTCGACTTGTCACCCTGGATGAGCTGACCGATTCCTGCGTGTTCATCTGATCAAAAGTTGCTCTTTTTCATTGTATACAGTGTAATAATACACTGTCATCTGCCTGCTTTAGGTAGTCTGTAAAAGCCATTGACAAATTGCAATTCTTGGTCTTTTACTTTGCGATCAAGGAACCTCCTCAAGTCATCCACACTGCACTGGCTTGATGAAGAATCTTGCATTGCAAACATGCGCAACATGGAGTGTATTCTGTCTAAAGGCAGACTCTCCAGATTGGTCAGCATACCAACGATGTATGACCAAAATACCTGATAAAAAAAATTGTATTGTACTTATAAGAAAGTTATTAAGGTGAAAACAAAAAAACTAGCACCTTGTAATCATCACAATATTGAGAAAGACACAGACTAGTGAGTTGAGTAGGTTTAGTATTTATGAGTAAGTGTGAGAGCCATACTGGTGTAATTTTGGCCTGAACAGCAAAGACTAAGCTTTCAGGTGTGCAATTTCAACTGAAAGCTGATTTAATGTTTACTCATGTCTTACATTTTCAAACAAAAAAAAGGATGAAAAGAAAGCTGGAAGAAAAAAGATAAACCAATCAATTATGTGCCAGGTTATTCTTTTAGGACAGTATCCCAGAAAACTAAAGATAGCCTTTAAGAGTGCTTGTAGGGGATGATTTAGGGCCCTTCCAGTACTTGAAAAATAGTGACTACCTGTAGTAAAAGAGTGATCTGATTAGACGATTTTTATTGGTCCTCTGAACTAACTTGGTCATGTAATAATTACCTGTAATTCCTCTTCTCTTTGATCCTGTGAAGATGCCATTACAGATTCCACTTCAGCATCCATGACCACCTCTGAGAGGAGACAATTAATTTTATAAAAAAGTTATTGCAGTCCTTACACTCAATGTTTGTAACATAAAAACACTACTAGCTACTGTCAGTGGTTTCTTGCTTGTTTTACCAATAGGTTTGCTTACATGAAGAGAAGTTAAGAGAGATTTGAAATTCTGATATTACATGTACTAGATAGAATTTGTTTTGAAATTTAAGTTCTTGATTCTGCCATTAAGTATGAGAAGTAAAGAATTTTACACTTTGAAAGGAGACAAAATAAATGATCAATTAAGCCTTCTGAAATCAACCTTCTGATTCCATTACTTGGAGGCAGTGCTGATAAGGTCCAGGGTAACAAATGACAAAAAAAATCCTTCAGCTATGAACCCCTAGAAATATCATCTAAAGAATGGACTTGCTCATGTACAGCCAAATCATCATGACCATAAACATAAACATTACCTGGTATTCGCTGTTGTCCTTTTTGTTTCTCTACCACTGTAAAAGTGTCTGTAGACTCCTCTTTGAGCACCCCCTGACTTATCCAAAACCCCAAACGTCTTCTCAGTAAGCCAGGGGGAACATGCATTACACTGCTCAGCTCCTCTAGAGTCCAGCATTCTAAAAGAGTACAGCAGAAGATTTTCAGTGAAAATTTTATCTGACGTTTGAAGGACACTTTTAATTAGTTAATTTTTAGCCTGATGACTTCAAAAAAGCTTGACATAGGGGGTGTTTTAATTTAAAGGCATAGCCATGTACAGAGCAATTCCATGAAACAAACCTTTTTCCTGGAAATGCATGATGGCAGTAGCCTGAGCAGGTGTGACAGACAGTGACAAGGTACGGTCAGCCAGTTCAACCTCAACCTCCACTAAACCCAGGTGAGGTTTCCATCGCAATGTACGCATACCTTTTAGGGCTTCAAATCCACAGGTATACTCATCCATTGCCCTGTGACAAGTAAACAGTCAGTTTAAAGTACTACAAGTTAATTAATTAAATGATATTGCACTTTCGACAAGTTTTTGGCAAGTTGACCAGCCACAGTTCAAAAAATACTAAATAAAAACACTGCTTCAGTGACCTATTTCGTGTGGTTAATAACTTCAATGCAAGTAGCTGTGGAGGAGTTTGTGTTAAATAATAGTTCTGTTTCTTAAGAGCTGTTCAAAGTTGACATTATCAAAAGCAATCTACCTTTGAACTTCTTCAGCAACCTTCAGTTTTTCCTCCCGAAATGCTGGCCAAAACACAGCTGATAAAACCATAGCTGTCAGTGGAATATCACTCTGAGACAGAAGATTCATAAGCTAATGTGACTGCAGGGATAGAAAATTTGGGGGGAGCAGGGATGGTGCAGTGGTGAGAGCGCTCGCCTCCCACCAGTGTGGCCCGGGTTTGATTCCTGGACCCAGCATCATATGTGGGTTGAGTTTGTTGTTGGTTCTCGTCCTTCTTCCAAGGATTTTTCTCCAGGTTCTCCGGTTTTCCTCCCTCCACAAAAAAATCAACTCTTCTAAATTCCAATTCGATTTGGAAACAGTGGATGAAGAGCCACTTCATGGAAATGCCACTACAAATTCCCATTATTAAATTACACTTTATATGATATTTGAAGTTAATTTTATAGTGTACTGTAAGAAATCATTGAAAAAAATAATGTCTGAAGTAATATTCCTTGACTAAGTATGTATGTTCTGTTAGCAAGAATAAAATGTCACGGTGCTTTCCTTAAGACCCGGTACCTGCCAGAGGTCCAACAGATATTCTGTTGTGAATCACGTTATTATTCACCACATATATGACATGTAATGTTGGCAGTTCTCAAAGATTACCCTCAAGAGGAAGTTATTAATTCTTGCTGCTATCTGATCAGTAGAGCATCAGGGCAGACTCCTGCTTCAAATCTTACTCAAAGAACTGTAAGGTGTTTGTACCTTTGTATTGTCACTCTTTGCGGCAGATGCCTGAATGTGAGAATTGATCCGTCTTGAGTCTGCAACGTCCTTCAACATTATCTCACAAAAGTGCAAGTGGGATTCTCCAAAACGGAGCTTCAAAAGCTCTAGATAGCGAAGCTGTGACAAGGGTGGAGGCAAAGAATGGTATGTATTGTTAATGAAAATCCTGTGATACTAAAAAATTTAATATTAGAAGCAAGGGGAAAGGACTCATTTTGATTGGCAAGTCACAAGATCAGCATTCCATCTGGTTTAAGGTACTGCATTCAAGAGTGTTTACCTCTTTTTCTGTGTCGTAATTGAAGGATGAAAGTATACGATCTGCTAACAGTGTTCGATATTCAGAAACAAACAGGTCTTTGCTGCCATAGATGTTCACAAGCATGCTGTTGAAGAATATACATAGCCAAGTAAGAACAAGCTCTAAGAAGAGTTTAATATATTTGTCCAGCCTAAGTGTACATCATATAATGAGCTGTTGGGTAAAGACAGTTAGACATATCATTTATCATTTATCATATAATTTATTGGTCAAATCCCATTTTCAATAACTCTTCATTGATTTCTTTGGCAAGAAATTTTCCTCACAGTACCTTTCTCTAAACAGAAGTGTCAATTAATGTACTGGCAAACAGGTAACCTGAAAAAGACTAAGCATCCAATCCATCTAGAGTTAAAACCAATACCCCTAGTGTCCTCATGTGAGTGAAACAAGAGATTCAGAAAAGTGCTGGACATAATTAGGTCACTATTATTATGTTGACTGTAAAGGCAATCAAATCTGTAACTAACCTGATGATGTCTGGTGCTTTTCTGCTGCTTGATATCTTGTCTGGGAATAATTAAATAAAGATCACAGACATCAAAGTTTATTTCGTGATTCTGAGATTAACTTCACTATGCAATCACATTAACTTGATGAACATAAAGTAACAGAACAGGCATGACCTTTTATTGGCAGAATTTATACTACAGACAAATAAAGCAATGCTAAATTTATTTAGAAGACTATTTATCCATCTGAGAGGATTTAGTCCAGCTGTTAAGGGACAAAATTGTTCGTTTTTTGATAAAGGCATCAAATTTGGCAGGGTTACTAACCTCTATGAGACAAATATTTCCTGATATGGAGCCATGCCAAATTTGCTTCCAGAACCATGGAATGCGCATGTCAAAAATATGGCATACAAGGCCCTTACATGGAAACGAGGCTGATGCAAAATACCGATTATTTTGGCCTTGTGGGACTACTATGCCTAGTGTCTTGCTTTTTTTTAATACAATAACAAATTAACCAGTGCCTTTGAGTCTTAAATTATGTCATGTGATAGTCACATGATCATTGTTTTCAATTACCAGCAAGGCAATAAGCACTACAATAGACAATAGGCAATAGTCAATTTATATAGTTTTCATTGACATGATTTTCTTGAGTTACTTGCTTACTGTGATTGAGACACCTTCTATTTCGCATTTGAGACTTTCAAATATGCCAGAATAGATCAGGTATGTTACAATAAACACTTGCTGAACTTTGTGGTCTGAAGGAAACCTTTTGAAAAACAGCTGTCATTGGCTATAACGTTCCTATGCCTGCCTTTAAAAGCACTAGCTGAATAAAGGTTCTTTTAGTTGCAATTTCCACCACAATTGCACAAACTGGTACAGTCAGCATAGACGTGTACCAACCAATAACTTTTTATTTAGAATAGGTCTACAGGACGATGAAAAGTGCAGTTTTTGTCACACCTCCTCTGAGTCAATAATTCATCTTTTTTGGTCATGCCGCCAAACATCTCACTTTTGGAATAAACTTACTGAATGGCTGAAAAACTTAAATTTACTTCCTAGAGATTATGCTTTGACAAATATTACTGCTTTGGGTCTGAGGCCAGATATCTCTCAATTTGCGCTTCTTATAAATTACTGCTTTCTCTTAGCACGATATCACGTATGGCTCGCTAAAACAAAAGATGATCATCCAAATCTTACGCTTTTCATATGCACACTAAAATCACAATATGAGATAGAAACAAAAAGTGGAGACACGAAGAAATGGAAACCTCTTACAGGATATATGAGGATTTAATTAATATTTTAGATTATATTTTCTGTAGGGTTATCTATCTCCTACCCATTAATCTATTTCTAATCTCCTGTCAGATGCATAACTCATTTTACTTTTAATGTACCACATGCCTTTGGTCTGTTTTTTATGTTTCTGTACTACAACCTCAAGCTGTAATGATAACTAGCTATTTTTCTTCTCAGTTTTTTTTTTCTTTGCCCCTTGTCGTCACTGTATTTCTTAATTGTGTAAGTCGTGTAACTGTATTTGTTAGCAATGTAAGTCATTTAGTTATTGTAATTTAAATAGTGTAAATAATTAGAGCAATATAATGTAAATAGAGTTAGTGTTGTAAGTAAGCATTGGTTTCCCTTGTGTTATTGCAAATAAAAAAAAAAAAAGATTAGTCTTCAAACATATGTTAATTTTGTAATAACTTACAGCAATATTCTACTTATAAACCTGATTTCCGAGAATGCCGTGTGTTTAAAAATTACGATAGAGAAAGCGTTTAAATTGATTTAATGAACCAAACTCCCTAATGTTACAGGGTAAGCTGTTGCAAAGGGTTGCGCTGCTGTAACTAAAACTATTTTTCATGTAGTTAGTTCTCAGAAAGGGAACAACAAGTTTGTTAACCGAGTCCCTCAGAGCATAATTTGATTCATTTCCCGTTACAAATTTAGAAGTGAGATATTCGGGAACCAGACCGTTTAAAGACTTGAAATCCATTAATTAGAGCTTTCTGAATTTGGTGTTGAAATTGCAAGTCTTTCCAGCTGAGTTTGTGAAACAAGGAATCGACATCAGCGTCATAGCCCGATGAATTTATTACTCGTGCAGCACAGTTTTGTGGTTTTTGTACCTTATTAGATAATGTTTTGCCTCAATCACCCCGACTAGGCTGCAGTAATCAAAGTGAGGTTGAACTAGTGAGTTGTATGTGCAGAGTAGAGTAGATTGAGGCACAAATGGCTTAACTCGCTTTATGGCTCCAGTTGCAGTTCTAAGCGATCTTTTTACACAGTTTATCAGTGTGGGAATGTCACGTTAGATTTTCATTGATATATACTCCGAGTGATTTCACAGAGGAAACTTGTTCAATCGGAACATTATCAATGGAGAGTTCGAGTGTATCACATAGAGTACTTAATCTTTGCCTGAAGGGCAATCAACATAAATTCCGTTTTTGTAGCGTTCGAGGTATGTCTGTTAGACACAAGCCATTTGCTTAGCTTTTCAGGGTCGTGAGATAGACTAGACTGAATCAGATACAAATCAGAACCAGTATAAGTAATGTGGGTGTCATCAGCACACATTCTGGGTACGCTAAACGATAGACAGTTAGGCAAATCGTTAATGTAAATTAGAAATAAAAGAGGACCAAGGATGGTTCCTTGTGGCACACCATATTTAAGAGTGGTGAAGTTAGAGAGACAGCCATTAACGAAACGTCGTTGTGTGCGATTAATCAAATACGATTTAAACCAATCAAGAGTTTTCCCATGAGATCCGCACCGAAATTAGTTACATCCTGTTAAGCCAGACTTAAGGACGTTTGTGCGAAAATTCATTTTGGAGAGAACATGCCCGAAAGAACACCCTAATTCTGAAAAAATCGGGCTTCGTTAGCGAATAAGGCCACAGTGTCTGTAAGCCCAAAAATATTGCAAGTAGATCTTTGAAAGGAAATGTTCTCTGTCAAATATTGTTTAAGTGGACCTTTTAAGTGAATTTAGTTAACTGGTGAGGTTCCTTAAATAACAAGTTCGCATTTAGCCACCATAGTTTCATGCGCCTTGCAGCCGCAAGATGGTAGGATCCAATGTCCCATGGACAGAAATATAAATCTTGTATTTTTTTTAACTTCCCACATTGATTTTTTTGTTCATTTTTGGACGATGTGGAGATAATGGTAAATAAAATCTGTTTCTGGAAAGAAAAGTAGGGGTCACCGAACGTCTAAGATCGTTAAATCCAGGCAAAGCTGTAGGCCATCTGTCCTATCATTGCTTATTTTCTTACTTAGCACACGCTTACATGCATGACATGGCTTGTGAATTTGCGTGCACAGTAAGGATGCGCAGAAACAATTATTGTGAACGTCCTTAAGGTGGCTCCCTAGAGTATTTACGAACACCCTTCCTATGGAACGCGAGGTAGAAAAGAAAACTTAATTAATTTCTCTTAAAGTTTTCCCTGTAGAGATTTACCAGTATCGGTACTGTTAAAATAAGGCTTATATTTTGGATGTCAATTTTTGGATTAAGGCCGTTACCATGGCAACACCTCATCTAATGATAGGCAGATATATTCCTCATTTTGGCCTGAACTCCTTAATATTTATACTCTCCTTCGGTGAAATGTTTTCACACTTTGCCACATCATGAAAATGATATTGCGTGACATTTCGAATTGATAAAAAGTCAAGGTTGTTTGGACGGTTTTTCCAATATTCTGTATTTTTTTCATTCTTCTAAATATATCAAGTTAGCTCTGACAGATTTTAACAGAAATAGGGTATTTCATAGGAATTGTATGTGGTTACAACTGAGCCAAATTAAAAAAAAAAACTCACCGAAGGAAACGCAAGAAAATTCACTGTCAGTTTTGCTTTTTGTGCTCATGTTGACGTCATAAAAATTGAAAAACACTGACGTTTTCCTTTGAGTGCGCGCAGATTACTTGAGCTTTAGTCCTATGTAGGGATGAATCGTAAAACTATAGGGAGCCACCATAAGCAATCACCTCAATAGCCAACATAGATCCATGCTTTGTCCAAGCCTTGATTTGATGCAGAGACCCAATATGACACTGTGCATGCTGAAACACAAGTTTCAGAGTTTGAATCTCTGATGACTGTATTTGTAATGTTCAAAATGATTACTTCATTCTATTTGCGAGGAAAAACGAGAAAGAAGAAGAGAAATAAAAATTAATCGTATTAATGCAATATTCGGTATTATTTTATTGTTTATTGAAATGATGGTCACGTGACTAATCATGTGACAAATTTTTAGACTCCCAGATACTTTATAAGTTGCTTTTATATTAAAAAGCAAGAAATCTAGACCAAGAACTCTTGAGAAGGCTCAGAAATAAGCATTTTAACTCAGCCTCGTTCCCATGTAAAGGCCTAAGACGTCATTTATTGACATGCGCGTAGCATGTTTGTGGGTGTAAATTTGGGATGGCTCCATATCAGAAAATGTTTACCTCATAGAGGTTAGTAATCCTGGGAAGTTTCATGCTTTTATCAAAAAATGAACAATTCTGGTTATTTTTGGCTCTTAACAGCAGGACTAATTCAGCCACCTGAGATGGATAACTCATCTACGTATTAATCCGGTGTTTCGCCAAATTATGTGGCAAAATTCGTCTTCAGTTGATTTGTCCGTCAGCAAGTCTTCAGCGTACGAATTAGCCCAAGAGAAATTTTGCCAGATAATTTGTCTAAACACCGGATTTAAACCTAGGCGAGTTATCTGTCTGAGGCACACTAATTACCTGTCTCAGATGTCTAATTTGTCTTCTGAAGACGGATAATTTGTCCCTGATATAAATTCGGCCATTAATTAGATGACCGGCCTCAAGAGTCTTCACGGGCCCGATGAGGATGAGTGTGTGAGTGAATTAATAAGATGACCATTGTATCATATAAACATGCAGTTAAAAGTTAATTTAATTTGATTACTAGTTGAAGGCTGGTCTGAAAACTAATAAGTAAACATCATTGGTGTACCTGGGTCTGCATCACTTGGGGCTGGGATCCAGTTGTCATCATCATCCTCACTATCACAAGCGCCTTGGTCATCAATGGTACGAGGATCTCCTCGCATTAATTCCTATAAACAGGACAACACCTAAATTAGTCATAAATTCTAAATGCATTGTATCTTTTCATGACACTGCACACCGTAATTCTTCGAATTAGCGCCCAGGGCACTTATTTCAAATTTAGGAGAAAATGGGGGGCACTTATTCAAGGGGGGCGCTTATTCGAGGCGGGGCGCTTATTTAATTTTTCCCAAATAGTGGCTTGACATGATCAATTTTTTCAATACATCATCTGCGCGTAAACAAAAACATAAGCTGTTTATCGACATAAAGAGCTGATCTTTATGATCCTAAAGTTTAAATCACGGCACCGTTAGTACTTAAAGTGTTCAACGTGTTCACTTAACATGTTCACAGACTGAAACAATATACAAATCTAATACTACACAACGAAAACTATACATCCTTTGTTGTCTCGTTATTTGCCCACAAAATGGGGGGAGGCGAGGGGGGGGCGCTTATTCAAAGAGGGTGCTTATTTCAAATTTTGGCCGATAGAAGGGGCGCTTATTCGAAGGGGGCACTTATTCGAGGGGGGGGGGTGCTAATTCGAGGATTTACAGTACACTAACTTTTGAAAACCCTGTCCTGACAAAACTCAGCATTGTACAAAATAATAAGTTCTAAAGTAACATGCAATGATACTTCATGCAGCTTATAACTGCCAATAAAATTTTTATTTGCTGTCACCTCTGCAAGTTCTGTGCTGTTTTCATCCGTCAAACTTGTCACAATACAGCGTACAGTATCCTCACGTGTTCTAACAAACATAAAATGATCAAAATAGTAGTTACATGAAGATAGAAATGTCTTCCTTTCACTTGTAACAACTACTGTGTAATAAAATTAACTTTACAAATTAACCTGCACACTGCACCATTAACAAAGTCTACAGAGAGCTATCATCTGGACAATTAAATCATTTAATATCCTTTGTTCTTGTATAGTTGTACAACCTTCGTCTTTACCTTGTTCACTGGGAAATTAAGTAAGCACAACAATATCAAAAAGCGATTGAAGTTACTTTACAGTCAAAATAATTTTGATAATGATGACAACAGGGCACACAATCATATGTCTTTATTACCTGAGATATTGTCTCACAGGTGTACAAACATTTTCTAGAATGACTCCAGCTGGATCCAGAACATGAAGAGCTCTAATGGCCGAGACATACTGAGTCAGGATATCAGATGTATTTGCACCAGGATGCAGGAGACGCCTCTCAAATCTATGTTAAATAGTAATTATGTTACATTGACATTAACTTATTGTTGCACCACCCTCTACCTGTAAGTCTTAGTTTATACTCCAGGTGAAGTTTAACCTTCCCTTAATGAAACTAACTCATTCATGAAAAAAGATATTTTGCAGCAGATAGTTGAAATATGTTTATGGAAATATTATCATTGAATTTATGGAGCTATTAATAAAAGTGAACTACTTACGCTGATCGCAGAGACACTACGAGCTCTTTTCTTTGGTCTGTGACTTCTAAACACTCCTAGAATGACAGAGAGTATAAATGAACTACAATATAACAAAAACAACAGTATCTATGCCAATTACTGTCCTATGGACTCAGTCATGTCAATGTTATCTTTACACCACTCACACATTGAACATGCAAAAATAATAGTACGACAGAAATATTGGATGTGCTTCAAAACTTGCAGGTATTGATCCTATGTCCTTTAGTTAGAACTGCAGATAATTTAGGGAAATATATTTTGAGTCACAGAGGGTTTGTGGGATTCTTTATTAAAGTTACATAAACTTAAGGTAAAGTCTTCATCGGGCCAAGTGGTGAGTGCTACCAGAGCTTATCCTGTTTCTATAACATTCAATGACTAGGGACTTGGAGAGGCACTGTGAGAGTAAAGTGACTGCCCAAGAATACAATGTAATAACCCCAACCAGGCCTCAAACCTAGATGGCTCTATCCTGTGCACTAACCATTAGGCCACGGGGCCTCCCACATTTTAATTTACATAAATATACCTAGAAATATGAATCAGTCATGAAGCTTAGAAACAGGAATGAACAACTGTAAACAAAAAAACAGCCCAGAGAGTAGAGCTCTGGCACTAACTTTGTTTTAAAAAATAATGCCAAACAACATACAGGTTTTGTAATTACAAAGAGTTAGCTAAACCTTCTTCTAAAGTTCTTTTCCACATGTTCGAGAAACATGTAGATAGTCACTGTGCCTCTATACAAGCACATTGTTTTCATGAAAACATGAAGTCTTCTACTTAACGATTAGATTATGAGCTCAAGATTTCTGAGGTGATAGTTGATGAGACCGAAGGGCAAATCAGCCATTGCCTCATAGAAATAAAGGACGAATAATGTATTAATTATTTTTAATTAGTAGAATTCTGACTGAAATTTCCTTCAAATAACAATTCCAATTATTTCTGGTCTTAGCATTAACTTCATGCTTCAGAGAATTCGTGAGGACTGAATTAATTGTTAATTTGACATTTGCAGTTGTGTACGTGTGCTTACCAGTTTCTTTTAAAAGGTCTGAGCTTTTTTTGGCTCAGCCAATCAGATTACAGCATTTGTGTTAGTATACAAGTAGAATTCTACTAGTCACCTTTAGATCTTGGATAGCAGGAAGAGAGTCTGGATATTCCACTATTATGGTGAACAACTCACTGATTCTGTGCATTAAAGAAGGAAGCCAAATTATATTTCACAATGTTCATTTTCTTTGGAAAGAAAGTTATTATGATAATTTAAAAGTGTACCAGAATTCAATATTTTGAACAAATTACATGCAGAGTGGTCATTAAGGGCACTAACACTTATAATGGCCACTGACTTATTGAATTTTGGGACCATACATACTAAAGGCATCTGCAGTCGAGTGTCCATCGATACCCTCGATTGATACCCTCACTCAACACCCTGATCGACCCTCGCTCAGCACTCGCTCAACACCTCAGTTAACACTTGATCAACACTTTATTGACATCTCAGTAGACAGTTGGTCGAGAGTTGACTAATTTTTGCAGACATGACATCATGTGTCCGTTGATGCATACGACTCAGTTGACACTCGGGCAACTATTGACCGACTGTCGACCAACTGTCGATTGAGTGTCATTCAAGAAGTTGATCTAGTGTCGACTGAGTGTCGGCAGAGTCTCGATCAAGATGTCATCCAGTGTTGATCGACTCAAGGGTCGATGGAGGGTATCAATCAACACACCATGGATGCCTTTAGTACACATGATCCAAATATTGACTGTTGGTTTTGGTGATGGCTACTAAATAATTATTACTGCCAGAAAATGTAAATAATTTGGGAAAATATAAACAAAGCTAAGACTACCTTAGGTCAGCAAAAGACTTGTACATAAAGTATTGCAGTTTGGGTTTCCAGTCATCCAGTGACACTGTACTTGTTGTCCTGGAATCTGAAGTGGCATCACTGCCTATTAAAACAAAAAAAAGCCATACTCTGAAACATTTGCTACAATTAGCTGAATGTGTTAGCTTGTCTGCTTGATCATTGAGGTGAGAAAATATACTTGTCGGTAACAGATGTTTGAACGTCATGTTACTTAATAAGCAGCACTACAGATGATGACAAGTTTTCCAGCACCACCCCAAAAATTGGACCAGCTGGCAAAACTATAATTCCATTTTGGAACTAAAACGTTTAATCTCCTGCTCCAAAAAGGAAAGGATATCATACCTTGAGTTTGAAAAATCAACAACAGCCAACCACACAGCTCAGCATCAATCCAGTGTAACAAGGAAGCAAGAAAGGAAGACTCAAATTCACCCTTGCACTTTTCTTCAATTCTCCTTTGAATCTAAAATGTTGGGTATAAATTTTGTTTAATAACAAAGACAAGAAGTAGATAATAAATTCCACACAAATCAAAATACGCTCACTGACAGGTAAATGCAACTAAGATTAAATTATTGATCATTTTTTCTGGTCATTATAACTACAGAACATTGTACTGTACAATCATGTAACCTATCTTTATTTATTAATAAATGGTTATTTTTGATGGTGTAAGAATTGACTGTATGTAGACCAGTCCAGGCAGTATAGTACATTTCCAAGGGTTAAAAGTTAATATTACGATACACTTGTAATACACCAGGGCTCAAAAAAAAATGCTGTCTGGTTGTCTTTCCTGCCAGACAAGCAACTTTTCATTCTCATTTGCCCGATGGGCAAGTTGTCTGGCAACTTAAGAAAAAAGAGCACACCAAGACTTGCCCAGGGCAAGCACAATTTGAGAGCTGCTTGTCCAAAGGGCAAGCTGAAATTCAAGTTTATTTTGAGCTCTGATACACCGTAACACATCATTATGGACTACTAAAAAGGCTCAGGGTATATTTGTGTATTTATTTATGTCCTGTGAATTGACTAAATTAACTCCAAACAGTGACCATCACAGACATATGGTGCATCCAAAGTGCTAGTGTCTTTATAAATACCATGAATTTACCTCACTGTGAATGACTGACAGGAAAGCTGGTTCAGCAACTTTTTTCATCAATCCGAGAGAATGAAGCTGTGAATTGAGTTGTGAAAATCCTTCAATGATTTTTGCACAATGACAACAGTCCTTCTCTTCTGCACAACCAACACAAGTTAATGATTCCACATCATCTTCTTCCCCTTCATCGTCATCTTCAATACCAGTTGAAGATGTACCTTCCATTTGAAAGCAACATGAAAATCAAGAAATCCAATCACCACTCAAAGTCACTGCATAACTTCAACAATATATTTCAGTCAATGTTGAGAATGTAACATAGCTGGTCACAACAGCCAGAATGAACCATAATAATAATTATTATTCTAACAACCCACCAGGCCTCTAGAAAATTTTAAGTAGCTTACAACCCAAATAAAATTAAATTTGCAATTTCGAAAGAGCAAGTACATTTTTTATACAGCTGCACAGTAACTTTCCAATGATAATTCAATCCAAGTAGGATTTTGCTAAAGCATAAAGCTTAATGGTAACTCAGATGTAGAAAAATGCATTGGAAATCATTATTTGTCTGAAATTTAGTTAAAATTCTGCAACCACAATTAGATATTCATTCACTCTTGATATCTTCAAGTTGATAGTTAATGCAGGGGTTCCATTAACGTTTTCAGAAGCAGGGCAAATGGTTTCCACAGGCATGCAAACCTTTTTGAACTTAACTTCCTTATAAAAAAACGTTTATTCTACATGATCAAACCAGGCAGGCAAAATCATCCTCGCAGCAAGTTAATTTGCCCTGCAGCTGGCCCTTAATGAAACCCCTAATTAATGAGGCCTTTGCCTCTTTGGTCTTATCAACTATCACCCCATAGAAATCTGGAGCTGATAATCTGATGGTTAAATTAAATCACATTATACACAGCTCAATACAGCTGTATGTGAAAAGACACCATACAACACAAGCTAAAGACAAACATTCTTAGCAATACCTGATGTATCCATTTTTCCACTTTCTTTCCTGTTTATTGACTGATATGCTTGAAATGCTTGACTATAGAAGGCGTGCACCATATGTTTGAACTGTTCAGGTATATCACAAAAGATAACTGCCTTTAGAAGTCCCTCAAATTGCAAATTGAGATTCCTAAAAGGAAATAAAACCCATTTACTAAACACAGCATAAATATTTTGTAAATATTAAGGTATTAACCAACTGGTATGCAAATAGAGTCCTATCTGATAGCCTGGGACCAGTGGATTTTCCAATCAGGTTAATGGCTTCTTGCCTGGGTAAATTTTTGTGAAAGTTCAAATTACAAAAGTACTAAAGAGACAACCTTATTGGAGACTGGTTAGTGAGAATGATTTTTGAGATAACACATCGTAGCTTACGCTTGCCCAAAGAGCAAAGGGTGAAAATTTGTTTTCTTTGCACCCTAAAAACTCTCTCAAAAAAAATGCTTAACAAATATATGATAAATTGAGATAAATGTGGCATAATGTACCTTAATGGTAATGTTCCTGATAATGACTGAAGTAGTTCCACAAATGGCTTGTAAGCTGATAAACCTCTATGAAGATTACTTACTGCATTGAGCAGGGTCTTGAATCCTTTACCTTCAACCTTATAAAACAAACCATCCACAAGTTATAGAGCGGTTTTGAACTGAGTGTCAAAAGTAATCAGGCAATTACTTTGGTTTTGGTTTTGGTTTTACTATGATTTGAGATAGGCTGAGTAGTCTAATTGGTAAGTAATTGGTTTGGTTTTGATTTTACGACACTCAATTGAAAACCACTCTACTGTAACTGATTAAACAGCTGCCTTGCTTGAACAGAAGGTGGGTGCTTGGGGTATCTAGGGGCTTCCACTGTGTCCAGCCAGCCCAGGCAGAGTACTGACTCCAAGGCTTGCAAATCACTGCAACTCAGCCATGAGCCCCACTCCTGGCACCTGTCAACACTAATTACACGTAGATCAGTGGAATGAAAAAACAGAGGGTAGGGTAAGGTGGGGGAACCTTTGACAACAAGAGCTGCAACACCACTCAGGACAAACAGCCCCTACTATAACTCTCGAGCACTTGAGGATGTAGCCTTAAGGTGGCTTACTACAGTTCTGATGGATTATAACAGCCTAACTTCTAACTCTTGTGAAAAATGCTTTTCCTTTCTCTATTTACTGTTTATTTAAGTCTTTAACCATTCTATGTGAAACTTGAACAATTAAATGTCAACAAATGGCCAAAATGAACGACCGAGTACCTAAGGAGAGACTGGGCACTAGTAGGTTAAATCAACTTTTTTTTCTCAAAATCTACCCATATGACCCTGCCTCAAAATTTCAGGAATAGGAAACTGGCTCTGATTTAACATTCATGCAAGGTAAAATAAAAATCTGTAAGATAGATTTTTTGCAAACTTAGAAAATGTGAAATCAAAAACAGCTCAAAATCTGCCTTACAGATTTTTTCAAAATTTTGGTTCTAAACGTGATTCACCCCTACAAATCGACTGTGAAAATTTCATCATGGGTTGTAAGGTAAGTTTTCAAGCAATCCTCAATCAAAGACTGGCTTTTACAACCTTGGACGAGAATTGAATTGCACATGCCTTTTATTTAAGCATGCGCTCATGTGATGCCATGTTTCGCGTGCGAGAAAGCAAGAGTAATTTAGAGCTCTTTTACTGGTTGTTTATCGAGGCTTTTTGTCACATTTTTTTGGCCCTAGTCTCAAACACATGTTTGAATGGAGCTTGAAACTATTGCTACGTATACTGAAGTGATCATTCAGTGCCTTTCAAGTGCTGAAGTGGTTTTTCTTTCTTCTTAGGATTGCTTGCATCATTTGTGCACACACGATTAATACTGACATCTGGCAAGCAATCATGGCGCGTGCTACTAGTATCCAAAAAACTGTAGTAAGCCACCTTAAAGTAGTTGAGTAATTGCAACATTCCATGTCAGCATGTAAAGTTAACAAATTGAATGTGGTTTAGTGTTGTCTGCACTCTTATCAACAACAATATACGTCATCACAGTGGTCAAATTTTGACCACTGTGATGACACAAATCGTTGTCGATAAGAGTACTGACAACTCTAAACCACTTTCGATTTGTTTTTTTACCACAATATCAACTTCAAAGAAAATGTTTTTTTCAGTGCGCGATCAAGAGGGTGACACATTGACATGAGCAGCATTGTCTGGACTCTTATCGAAAACGGCAAATTAGCCAATCGGATTGCGAGATAAGTGGCAATTGTGGTAAAACATGTTATTTAAGCTCACCTCACTGTGCTGGACATTTGACCAAAATTGTGGACAAAATTTTTCTTTCAAATCTTTCTGACATTTTTCTGAGATGAAACAAAACAAGTTAAAGTTTATTTACTCTGTTATTTGTGTGTATTAAATTATCAGAGTGAACTAAGTCAAAGACAATCCACGAGCCTTATTGGATAAGTTAGCCCCTGTTCTATAACTTACCCAGGAACCACTCTCGTAATCGAGCGAAAACAACTGGGTTTTGCCTAAACTGTTCCAAAGAATTTGAAGTTCCTGAAAGAGGCCGCAACAATTATTCACTTCATTGAAAATACAAGCATTTTATCCGTTATACATATGTAATACCAAGTACTTGGGAAGACTCGGGCGCCAGGTAGCTGATTAGGTTGCTCCAAACGACTTCAACATTCCCGCCAGCAGCCATTTTGTTTTCGCCTCCTCAGGCTCTACTCAGGCCTCCTCGGTTATAACTTTCCCCGTGACGGTGACCTACAACCTGCCTACAACAAATGGAACAACCAGTAGTAAATCTCCACGTGGTGGTACCTTACAACTACTATCAGAAGCATATCACCTAGGTGATATGCTTCTGCTACTATTTATGGGAACTTGAGAGAAAATTTTTAGGGAACAGTGGAAAAGGAAGAAAATGGGCAATTTTTAAGGAAACATGTTGCAGACAATGAAGTGAAACAATTTTTACATAAAAAAATGTACTATACCAACTGCAGTCTAAGGCAAAAAAAATCATAATTTTATTCCGGTAATGTATGCACTCCAGCTCATCTAAAACTATAAAGTGGACTTTGTATAAAAAAAGCAAACAAACAAAACAAAAACGAAACTCATGCCTAAGTAGAGTACAAAATTAATATTACTTGTCCATATTAATCTTCATTTTGTCCAGGCTCTGAGAGAGTTTGGATGGAGATTTCTTACATCATATATGTAGAACAACACGTATATAAACATTCTCTGTGGCAGCTGTTGGGATATTTCTACATATAGAAATGTTACAAAACACTGAACACTATCTCTGTGGAAAACTTTCACTTTCTTCAAGCAAAGATTACTATATACTCCTTGAAAATCACCAGTATTGACTAACATTGACAAAGCATTAATATTTTAAGGAGAACTGAACACTCAGAAAATGAAAGAACAAGACTATTTCAGGGAATCACATGTAAGTGACAAAAGCACAAATTTAAACTCACAAATTCCCATTCTTATGTAGTCATTTTGTCAGTGTATTTTTTGTAGCTTCAGCATTGATTAATGAGGTCTAAACATAAGCCTGCTGGCAGATTAACTACTTGTGAGACTCAACTGAACTCATAGGGGGAGTTCAACATCTCTCCTAGCCGGGTAGCAAAAGACCAGGAAAATATCATTCAGACTAGCAAGGCAACTACCTGTAGCACAATGAGGGGTGGCAAATGGTATATAGAAATCTCTTGGGTCTCAGAAACTTTTGATTTGATCTCAGAGTCTTGGAAGCTTTTATGATGAGTCACAAAGTCTCATCTTTCTGTGTTTCATTCATATCCAAGTCTAAAATCATTAAATCCTCACTCTTGGATTGTCAAACAAGAGTCTCAGCATCTTGGATTTTACCATTCATCACTCCTAAAATGAGTCACTGCACTAAAAAGTCAATGTTAATTATTCAACTTTACTCTGTGTTCTATTATGCATGAACTCTTCTTTCCATTTATTTTTTATCTTGATCATTCAGGACATTGTCACAAGTTTCCATTGTAAAGGATCTATTGCATCCACAAAACATTTCTTAGGTCAATGTGAGCTAGCAGATTTTACAAAGTTACTGGCATGGTTTCGTTTTATATGATTCTAAGGATTTTTTTTTAATATAAGCTTAAGTAATATACCCACTCCATCCATGTATTTTCTTGGGTCAATATGGGCTAGTAGTACTAGCCTGGTTGTCTTCTGTTTGATTCTAAGTATTTTTAAGTTTTTAACAAATAAAGTACACACTTCATACAAAAAATAGTTTCTAAATCACATAATTATCCACAAGCAAGCTGCACAGCTTAACATCTGATTGTCTTGACTGAGGATCGCAGCTCGGTAGTCTAATCCAATGATAGCTAAGAGTGACTATGGTATAGTTGGGTCACGGTCGCACATGTGTTCAGTTTCAAGGCTACTAATTGAGCAAGCATTCAAAATGAAGGCAAGATCATGCACGTATGCGCAAAAAATTCTTTGAAATCAGCAACGTTCGGTATTGCATCATCTATCGTGTCCAAGACTGTCCAAATGTTTCCTCAGTTTGTCCTCACATTATTTGTCCAACGGATCCTACCAAAGACGCTATTCCCAACATCAGATGGAAATAGGTTCGAGCGACAGTGTCCACAAGAAAAATAAAGTTCAATCAGATGAAAAGCTGACGGAATGGAGTTCCACATATATGAAGTAAAAATATCCACAATAATTTCTCAA